>NC_062524.1:7628474-7630974 GCF_022655615.1 Tachysurus fulvidraco | reverse complement strand
GTACTGTAAAGACAAACAGTACTTAGTTTTTTAAAAGGACATTGCTGATGAACAAATTATGAACAAGAGTTCTGAGATAGGTTTTATAATGAGAATGAATGTCTTGAGCAAATCATCTACACCGATCTCTAACAGAGATTTATGATCCAAAACCATGCATTTAAACAATAAACTGCCAGTTCTGAATATAACAAAATAAGTTCAGCATATGCTGAGTCTGTGTTCTTGTTGTGCCATGATAGATTGTCATTCCCTTGTTAGTCTTGGTTGTTAAGAAGGAGAAAAGTACGAGCGAGCAGAGAGGTCAGGAGAAAAGACACCACAGATCTGCCTTCATAAATCTGCAGCACTCTCGTTGCTACTGCATTGCCATGGCCCGAGCGTGTCACTATAACTCAGTCGGTGAGCTGATGGAATACTGCTGTGAATGGCTCTGGTAGCCTTCGCAGTCCCAGCATGGAGTGATAGGGCCTGCAGGGATTAATCACACCTGCCCAGATTCACTGCTTAAGGCTCATGTTAACTGACCACTTTTTGTAGAGGATACAATCTAGATCCAATACTTATGTTGTCATGAATATCCCGGCTTTAATTACAAGAAGAAATTTAGAGGAGACAAAAAAATATTGGACAGCAAATCGAAATACATATTTAGTATTTAAATTACTGAAGACTTCCTCTTAGTTGATCTGATTAGCAGTTGTACAAACTATAACTAAGGAGCTTAACATCATTGTTTCGTTCATGTCTCTGTTCGGTTGCACACAACATTAACTTATGAAACAGTTCATAAAAAAAAGACACAAATTAGTGTACTTAGTGTACTTCTGTTTTATTCTGAGTCTGATTTCTGCTAAATAATATCACATGCAATGTGAATTTATCAGAATGAGGTAGAAAAAAAAAACAAAGTTTTTCTGCCACATTCTCTTATGATTCAAATACAAAAACTATGTTTATAATATATATTTTTTGTATTACTTTATGCAGTTCTATTCCCAGTTATAGCGATCTCATGGCTAAATAGTAATAATGTTTTGCACTGAGAAATAATTATGCCTGTCAGTGGATCCATGAGAGGACACCTGCATTCAAATTACTTATCAGTTTTTTTTCCCTTCCTTTTATTTTCCTTCCTCCTTTTTTTCTGCCTTATTTCTAAGGAACAGGCTGCTAATCATGAGGTCAAGTGGGTCTAATCCACTACGCTGTACCTTTGGCCCACACACACACGCACATTCGCTTCTACTCACACCATCTAATCTGCGACAAAAGCACAGGAGATTACAGGGTACAGAATTCCACTTCCTAATAGCTCTGAAGAAGAGACGTGACAGATAAAGACGACCGGGGCAGCTGAGCGGTGAGCTGGCATGATGCTGCTCAGCTGTCATGGCTCGATGCCCAATTGTTTAGGCAGATGTTGACCGAGTAGGGGAGCAAACTCCGTAGGCGCCAGGACTGCATAGCCTCAAAGTTTTCAATTAGACCCATCCTGCGCTGTGTGTCAGGCAGGAAAGCAACATTAAAAACACACAGACAGGAAACAGTAAAGAATAAAGCGAAATGGCTGAAAGGTCAGGTCATGCAGCGTGTGTGAAAGACATTTGCAGAGAGAGGCCAGGTTTGGCGTGAACCGGTAGCTACTGGCAGCGCGGCTCATCTGGGTGTGAAAGCGGCCCCTGAAGGCACTGACAAATGTGGGTGCCGAGCAGCGGTCTCAGGATGCAGCTGGCGTGTATCAAGTGCTTCCACATGGCAATTAGACTGATGGCAAGACTCAGAGACACTGCCTGGGTGATAAGTGCTCAACAATGTCCAGAGCATCTGCAGCACTAAGCGTCATAGTGCTCAGAACACGCAGAGTTACTGCTGCATCTAGCTTTTATGAATGGTAAAATGTGCTCTATTTTATTTATGCAAGTCTCTGTAGAAATTGTAGTTAATTGTAGTTGTATTTTGTGTGAGAAGACATTTAAACTAGAAGTTTCACCAAGGCCAAACATCCTTCCATTTCCTATACGTATATCTTATCCTACACAGTGTCAGAGGGAACCTGGAGCGTATCCCAGGGGACATATTTTTATGTCCCAATGCTACATAAAAGTAACATAGGGTGCCATATGAGGCAGTGTACAGTATAATTTCTAAACTATAACACATATAACAGGAAGAACTTGCAATTTGGGTGAATCTGTGCCTACTGATACGAGTTAAACTTGATGTTCTCTGTTGCTTTGTATTCAGAGATGCTTTTCTGCTCACAATGGTTGTAAACAGTGATTATTGTAGTTTTTACTTCCTGTTTGTTGGACAATTTTGTTCGTTCTTTGTTATTCGGATGATATCATTAACATTTTCCCCATTCTGACATTTTATGTAAACATTAACTAGAAGGGCTATGGGAGTGTTCAAAGTTACTAGCAGTATGTTTGGGACTTATTCCACTTCACGGTCATAAACCACCTAACTTTCTTACTTCATATGTGTTTCCCGATGT
>NC_062524.1:7600974-7623474 GCF_022655615.1 Tachysurus fulvidraco | reverse complement strand
TCTTTCAATAACTGTTGTTAAATTGCGAATGATATGCCACTAGAGACCAACAGTTCTCACACCTGCTTTATGATTAGAGTTCATCACTTTAATACTGCCTTTGATTATGTTGTAAACATGGAATTTCTTTCTGTAAATAAGCTGACGACCAAATTTGTATTTGTGAAGATGCTGAGAAAAAGGGAACGTGTGAACCTTAAAGACTGTGGAGAAATTCTACAGTTCCACGTTAATACTGTTTGTCCACACGCTCCTCGGCTTCGCCCGCCGCTTCCCTTCATCAGCAGCGCTGTTTTAATACTTCATTAGCTCAGCGAAGTCTTCAAGTGAAGTGCAAAATTGGCTCGGAAGGTATTTCTTTAAAATGTCAACAAATAATATGTCAAACTGCTTGGAAATGGAAACAGCCCAAACTTTTCAAATTTATAGAATCTGATTCACTACTGTACATCCAAATTATGTTAGAAGTCTTATATGTAACTCAATACTTTATCTTACTAGCTATCTCACAGGGTCCCTGACAAAGTTCAGTAGGACAAGCGCTTCATATGTAATCCCTGCGTGTTGCACGTGGCCACTTGTGGTGTTTATTATGTCTCAGTTATAAGAAAATGTCCTTATAAAAACATTATTAAAGGATATGGCTAATCAAGACTAAGAATCTGTCACAAACAGATTGTGTGGGGGGTTTTAATTCTTTAATGATCTTAACACAGTGAGGAAAAAAGTTCTTTTAGGTTTGAGTACTGTGGCTCTGGCTTTTTTGAGATATGGGCAGATGTTAGGGCAGTAGATCATTGATCGATTTTAGCTAGCTGCTTCTAGAAAAAGTAAAAAAAAAAAAGTCTGCAATGTGCCGATAGCACTTAATGATCAAATTAAGTGAAATATAAACACAGCAATATCTATGCAAAATTACTGAAATCTAAGAATGGTAAGTTTATAAATTAACATTAACTTTGTTCATTCATAAAGCATGTAAACATTAAATAATAAGATCATGCATTGCTTAGCCTGTAGGAGTACTCCTGCTCGGGCCGTTTTCAGTTTTTAGTTAAAGACATATTATAAAAGATCATGTCCTACTCACTTCCAGTGACTTAATCTCTTATTTCATTGGTTGCCTTACCTCAAGAATAGGTTTGATTAAGTAACACTCCCATGAGCACTTTACATAAAATATTTAACTCACATGACCTTTCTTGAAAAACATTTGAAAGCCTCCAGATTGTGATAACGGAGCCCTTTAAACAGACAAGCAAAACCTGTCGCAACAAAAACTGTTTACTGAACTAAACGAAGAAGAAAAATCCTATTATATGATGCAGAGTCAGGAAAAAGAACAAGACTGCAACTGTACAACGGGGTAATGGCAACCACATTTCTTTTTTTCTTTTTTTTTAACATTTGTATCCCGTCTTATCACAAACAAGAGTTAGACAGAGTTCATTCTGCAAAAAAGGGCTAATTTTTACACGGCTAGCACAAGACTGTACATTGTATTTGTATCGAGAGAGGCAGTTTTCTATGGCAAGGTTCTAAGTAATCATGCTGCACTAATATAGTGCAAAACAGGACCTGAATAGGGAGAAGGGGGAGAAAAAACAGGCCAGGATTTGTGTAGGGGGCGCTAGAAGGCCTGAAAACCAGAGTACAGACCTAGAATCCCATGCCACGATATTGAAAAAGTGTAAAGACAGAATATTGTGAGATCAATTATTTGAGGAATCCAGACAACGCAGCCTGAGGAAGAAACGTTTATCATTGTGCTTTCTCAACAAAAAACCCTTCGGTTCAGAAGCGCCCTCTCCAACAGCTTTCCTTTCCCCCAAGACGAGTCCGTGTTACAGGACGACACAAAGGCGAAGGCAGACCTTCCATAAGAAGATGCGTGTTCGTGAAAGGCTCCAGTGAAAATTTGAAACGTAAAAAACAGATACCGGGAACAAACCTGGGCTAAATTTCAAAGAGGGGTTTCAGTCTGAGGTTCTGCAATATCATAGAAAAAAGGAGATGCGTAATCCATAAAAGTCTGTAAGTAGGCAGCTGTGGAGCTGGAGGGGAAGGGGGGGGTGTTCGCGGGAGGCTACATGTCAGCGTCGCCGTCGTAAGCCAGCGTCAGGGGCTTCAGTCTGTTGTTCATCTGTCTTCTCTGGGGCTTCTTTGGCTTTTTGCTGAGAAGGAAATGTAAACAGGCAGAGATTTCAGGGTTCAGTAAATTCTGCAGCATTAGATATTGACATCTTTAGAGCCTACGATTCGAGATGCCACTTGTATTAAAAAAAACTATGATTATATGTACTTACATTAACTTAATATAAGCGTGTGATCGGAACATTAGTAACTAAACAAAGCAGTAAACACTGTAAATGTAGTATTTGCCTAATGCTAGTTTCAGATGGATTCTGTCAGACTTCATGCACATTTCTGTATTGACCGCCATGCTGTTAATAAAAGGCGATGCAATGGATCTAGTGTACACATGATACTACACATAATATAGCTCATAATTCTATAATACAGTACAGTAGACACGGTTGCTCTTGTGAGTTGACACGAGCTGTATGTACTGTATTATTTTGTCTATTATTCCCATGAACTATCGTGATCGTGTAAATGAAGCAACTGAGGGAAAATAAATAAATAAATAAAGCCGATTTGCTATCAACTGATCAACTGTGCTGCCATTATATCTACAAAATAAATATATAGGGATACGGGAAGGCATGAGGCAGCGTGTGGGGTAATAATGCACTCAGAGCCATCTTACCTTAGCAAGTACTTTGACAAAAAATAATGCAGAAAGATTAATATATGAGATTATATCCAACTATAGAATAATAGTAGCTCACAAATACTTTAGCGAGGTGAGGAAATATGAGTGTGTTATATAAGATGGTGATAAAACAAGAAAAGAAGGAAAGTCATAAAGAGATGGTGAAGAGTAGTGTCAAGATTTGTCCAGCAAAATACAATAGTGACCAGATGACTGGAACTAATAATCTCAGATGTTTCCTACATCCATCCATCCATCTCTCTTTCTTTCTTTCTTTCTTTCTTTCTTTCTTTCTTTCTTTCTTTCTTTCAACTTTGAATGAAACATTAAAAAAAAGTTGTACTGGAAAATTTATCGTATTGAAGTTTTTTATTGTTTTATTAATTTTTTATTTTAAATTTTAAATCTTAAAAAAATGTCATTTATGTTAGTTTTGAGTTATGTTTTTTTTTTTACATAAAAATACATTTTTTAAGATTTTAAATTTTAAAAGTAAAAAAAAATGTGAAAGTTTTGACCATCATTCAATATAAAGACATTTAATATACTGACATTCAAAAATAAACATCCTGAATGTACAGGACATGTATGGCAGATTTTATGTGCCACATAAAACAGTTTTTTAATAAATGTTTAGTTGTTAAAGTGGTGAAGTTTTCTATAAATTGTTAAGCATTATTGGAAGGATTTTTTTATTTCAGTATTAGAAGGTGCTCAGGAGTAAAACTATTGTTTTTACTTATTTATTTGTTTGTTTGTTTGTTTGTTTGTTTACTAATAAAAGAGAGGCTGTAAGGGATCTGATTAAAGCTGCTATCATGTAATAAGTGCACCTGTATTGTACTGTAGACAATGTAGGATAAAGTGATCTTTTATATATATATATATATATATATATATATATATATATATATATATATATATATATATATATATATATATATATATATATAATATTATAATATATATTGTAATGATACAAAAAGAATGGAAAATAATCCACTTTAGGGTGGTAACAATAATTCCCCTTCAATTTCATCACACCTTGTCACTGATTATTTTCCTGCACCAGCACACCCTGTGTGGTTTAAATTCATTCCTACTGTACAGTATTTTATGCTTGCTCTCTATGTTGTTCCAATCCAGGGATTGTGTCTACCTTCTATTGTGCTATAACTGCATACTAATTTGACGTTGATGATGGACACAAATGCGTTATTGGAGGTATTTTTGTCTGCCTAAGGCTGAGAAATGATTTATTTAGACGAGTGTCCGATAACCATGAGTAACGGAATTAAAAGTAAGCAGAAAGCAAAATGATGCAGCTAACAGTGACGATGTACTTTTATCTAAATGTATAAAACTGACATGTAATGTAATGGAAGAGCATTAGAACAAACTAGCATTATTTTCTCTGTGAATGTTGAGTGTTCTTACCAGGCTAAGTAAGACATGGAGATGATGAAGACCAGCAGTACGAAAGCTCCAGCGGCTACGCCGTACACCCAGACCTTTAGCGTGCCATCTGTAAAGAATAATCAACACACACTGTTTCACAACCTGATTATTAAAACCTATCTGTGGGTATCAGGGTATCAGATTCTACCTTCTAAAATCAGCTGATCATACTGTTTTTTTTTCCATATATTTATACAACACCCTGCTGCCAACATGGATAAAATACTGCCAAAATTAATTAGAGAATCTTTGATTCCTCTCAAGGTTCCTTCCTAATCTAAATATCTGTGTTTATTTATTTATTTATTTATTTATTTATTTATTTATTTATTTATTTATTTTTAAATGAATAAACACAGAAACTGCACATAACAAAAACTGTAAATCTGGATGTTGATTTAAATCCCCAAAGAAAAAAACTTCTTGAGATAACATGATGCAACCTTGAGAGGAACCAGACTCAGGAGGATCCCGTGGGCTCCCGAGAGGCACAACAAAAAAGCATACACTCAATTATCGGGATATTGTGAGTTGGAATCCTGACAATGCTGAGCGGAGAGAGAGAGCAAAAAGTGAGCAAAAATGCATTCCTACAGTATGTGTGGGAGGGATGAGATATGCTCTCTTCATGTATCGTGGGTGTGTGTGAGCTCATGTATGATTCTAATAGTGTATTATGTTGCCCTGTGATGTAGAATGAGTTCGAAAAACATGTGCAGGACGGATCCAGGTACCTCAGAAGAAGCATGTGCTTGTGAAATAGCTCTCATATGATATGGGATGGAAAATGGAAAATTAAAAAAAAAGTCTGATGCTGAATTACAGGATTATAAATCCCATTAAAGGGATTTTCCCAGTAAGAGTAAAGACAAAAGGTCTTTTCACCCGGGTTTAACACTGTACCTAAGCAGTACTGAGTATATTGAAAGAACATACGTCAATTTAGATGTTTTACAGAATGTTTACTGCTTTACTTTTCGGTAATCATTGTAAACATTGAAACACGTTAACTATATATTCTAAGCTAAAATCCATTCGTTCATGAACAATGAACAAATCAGAAGGATTAAGCCCACCTGGTCCGAATGGCTGCAGGTACCATGTTCGTCCAGAACGGCCAGGCAGGTTGGCGCTGCCCTGCGTAGGGCTCATGGCCCTGATGGTCTTCACATCAGTTTTACTGTCACCTCCAGTGGGAATTTCCAGCACAGGTATCAAGGTGCACTGGTCCAACACTCCATCCGATGTCATCACTTCAGTGTAGCCCTCCTCGCACCCACACACTCCAGCCTGCAGGGGGCAGAAAGACACCAGTGACATGCAGAACCAGACAAATATTACTGTATGTTCAACCAGCAGCACTTAACGCTTAATAACATAAGGAAATATCATAACTACTGGACAAGAGAATTACAAATATATATATATATATATATATATATATATATATATATATATATATATATATATATATATATATATATATATATATATACAAGTGTGGAACCCAAACTTGCTTCAGTTCAATGCTATTTTAAGTTCATTTCATTACTAATGTGACAAAGCCTGATCAATCATTCTGTCGGTCTGCTGCTGTGCTGCTTGTCTACCTCCTTATGCTAAAACACAGCAATTTGTCAACGATCGCACGTTTTATTTGTTAAAGAATGACAAATTATACGTGTACCCAGTGTGCTCCCTAAAAACTCTGACACTGTGATGATCTTTGTGTCTTGAGACCTTTTCCTACATAGCCAGCATTATCCATTCATGCAATCTGTGCTGCAGTAGCTTTTCTGTGGGACCTGATCAGACGTGCCAACCTTCACTCCCCATACACATCAATGAGCCTACAGAATAAATCCCACTCCATGACAGGTGTCACTGTAATGAGATAATCGATGTTATTCACTTCACCAGTTAGTGGTTTTAGTGTTATACTTGATCACTGCATCAGTTTAGAGACACAATTCAGCTCTACCACTTCTAGCGTTTCCTCACATAATACACATTTAGTGATTTCTAATGCTAAAATGGATCTCATTCACTTATTTATTCGTTCGTTCTGTGACGTATTTCCCCCTAGTAATCCCTTAAACTGCATGCCGGCTCACTCCGTAACCGAGATCGAATTTTAAGGTTTTAAGAAGCAAATTACGGTGATGACACTGAGGAGTTTACCATGCTTTGTTGGTATTTGTCAATAACTCAAAAAAAAAATAAAAATAAAAAAAATGGTGTCATTTGTCAGTGATGTAGAATGGGGGATATGTGCGTAAGTGTTAGTTTGGGAGAGTGTGTGGGTGTTAATTCCCAACATGTGTTCTTCAGCTGATATGTATGAATCTGCATGCACTGCACTCCTCTGTATCTGAATGCTTATGTGTTATTATGTGTGTGTGTGTTTGTGTGTGTGTGTTTCCAGGGAGGCATTCTGCAAAAGCAACTGATTTCCAATGCTTATTCTCTTCGCTGTGCTTGCAGTTTGCTGGGAATCTCCTATTCCCTCAGCAATCTCAGGAGGATAATCACTCCCAGCGCAAATATAGTGTGCAGACCAACACAGATCACAGAACGGACTGCAATCTTCAAAGCAGGAGACATAATGAGCAAAGGCTATAAGCTGGTCCATACCGATAGAGGAATTGAGAAATACATAGCAGGGGGTTAATACACTGATTCAGTTTCTCATGAGCTGTGTATGCTGCTTACATGAAAGAAATACACACCAGGCTTGTCCATGACCAGCCTTTAAACACATCTCACACTGGATGTTGCTAGAAGCAATGTGAGCTATTTCGGATTTCTTATATATTAGATATAAAATATCTACATACTCTTCTTAAGATGTCTTGTTTTTTTCATATAAAATGGGCTGTTACAGTAACTGAGTAAACCCGTTTAGACCAAATAAAAAAAACAAAACAGTTGTACAGTATTTATTGACTTAAAGCTACAGTATAAATGAAGTGATGGATAATACATGGGAAGTCATAATAATTGAGTTAATGTCAGGCATTGTCTGAGCACCAGCAAACCAGATGTTGTATACAGTATTTAATGGTATCTTACGCCTACACACACTGTCTGTACGAATAAGGTCATCAGCATCAAGGATCAGAAGCATTTCTTCAAATATTTTACCCTTTTTTCAGACGCAATCTTTTTGATTTTTTTATATTCCATTTGTCTTCACGTACTGGGAATGGGACATGAAACAGGGGGGTAATCCCCATATGCCAACCCCAATTGCCCTAAACAACCCTACCCCACCCCATCCCACCTCATCCCATCCCCCAACACACAGACACAAACACACGCTTACCTCAGTGCAGAATGAGCGGTATTTGTCGCAGGCTGGGACACATGACCTGTCAGACACGGGTTCGCTTGTTACCAAGCATCCACCTACAGGGCAAGTGGTAAGTACATGGTAAGTCATTTTAGTTTTGGATATACAGTCGAGAAATCACGCACACACACACACACACACGCACACACACACACGCACACACACACGCACACACACACGCACACACACGCACACACACACACACAAATATACCCCAGATTTTGGGACTGCTCCTTATTTCTACGGTTATTTCTAATAGCTTGTTATGCTGGAGGCACCAGAATGTCTCTCTCAATCTATCTCTCTCTCTCTCTCTCTCTCTCTCTCTCTCTCTCTCTCTCTCTCTCTCTCTCTCTCTCTCTTAGTAGCACTTTTTTCCTCTCCCTCTCCTTCTCTAACTGAACTGTTTTAAAATATTAGTGCTCTTGCTAAAGCATTGCCTCATATTAACCGCATGGTTCAGACCTCTAGGCTCCCATATACATTACCATTAATTCATCACTTGGCTGACTGCATGAATATAGACGCAAGCAGAATAAATAAAAAGAAGCTGAGCTCCTGCAGTCAGTCCCAGGTGAACAGCCATTTCTAAACAGAGGAACTGCAAGCAATTAAAATCGCATCTCACTACTGGATGCTGAGGAATCAGGGAGAGACTAACACGACGATGCAGCTACTTCTTCCTCAATATATATAAGCTACAGCCAGAGGGAAAATCCAATGGGAATGTAAATACACTGAAATGGACAGTTGAAGGGCATTGTGGGGTTTTCCTTTCTATTTTTTTTCCAACGTGCTTTCTGTAACAAGGGTGAGAATACAGAACCTCATCCAGAGCTTGGACATTCTCCATGACAAGTGTTGGGTTTTATCCAAGATTGGAAGCATGTGCAGTAGCTGCAGCCAATTCAGAAACCGTTTATACCTGAAATGTCCTGAGAGAGCTCTCACCTCTAGACTCCCATTGACGGTTTTTATTACTGATGCATTAGGAATGAGCTATACTGGTATCAGGAGGCACATGATCATGGCCTCTGAAGAACAAACAAAAGAAATGCAGGAGTCTGCAAAACAAGGGTTTACCTATTACAAGCTTTTTGATGAATATTCATAAAGCCTGGTATTTTAGGACAGCATATGAATATTCAGAGTGTGTGTGTGTGTGTGTGTGTGTGTGTGTGTGTGTGTGTGTGTGTGTGTGTGTGTGTGTGTGTGTGTGTGTGTGTGTGTGTGTGTGTGTGTGTGTGTGTGTGTGTGGTATGACAGGAAGTAGGTGGGGTGTTTGCTGGAAGCTCTGGTGCAACGATCTATCAAAGTGGTCAGGTCTCTGTAATGTTTTGATGGCTCAACAATGTTGGAGAAAATGACTGAAATTTACTGAAATTGGGAATTTCCAGGATGTGAAAAATGTTAAAGTTGCTTAGAAGTACAAGTTTACACAGTATATTAATAATGTTTTTAAGTCATTATTAATTCATCGCCGCTACACACACACACACACACACACACACACACACACACACACACACACACACACACACACACACACACACACACACACACACATATATATACTCACACATACACAACAAAATTTAAATAAACAGGCATGAAATTAAATAAAAATATGCACAAATGAAAAAATCTTATGGTAATACACAACAGGTCATGGTGGTAGGTTCAAATCTATAATCATTTTATATTCTTACTCTTCTTCATCTTCTTCTTGTGTTTGTTTAACATTTTACTTTGGATTTCCTATTAAACACATATGTATATTTAGATACAGAAATTTACTTTCACACCCCCAGTAACTCAAGGAGTGTGATCTGTAGGGGGATTTTAATGTGTGTGTGTGTGTGTGTGTGTGTGTGTGTGTGTGTGTGTGTGTGTGTGTGTGTGTGTGTGTGTGTGTGTGTGTGTGTGTGTGTGTGTGTGTGTGTGTGTGTGTGTGTGTGTGTGTTGTGGATTAAAAGCTTAAAGCTTATAAAGACAGTGAGGAAATAATCACACTGTATTGCCCTTTAGTAGTCCTGTGACAGCTCGTAATGCCAACTCATCTCACAGCCTGGTCCTGCTAAACATACTCACACAGTAAGAAATAGATTCCAGCCACACCAGAACACCAGTGCAACTTCTTGTGAAAATTCCAACATACCTGGCTCGAGTTGGTTGAATGTATTAAATAATATTACATATTGAAAAATGTGAGCTAAGATTTACTACATCGCATTATGATTTAATATATTGCACGCACCTGTGACATTTAAGCCGTCTGAGCGTTGACACCACACTGGGCGAGAAGATCCTCGCCATGGACCAGTCATCCATTTATACTCAAAGCATCGACCGTCTGGAGGAGGAAAGAGAGTGAATAATGGAGGTTAAACGGACCAGAAAATCTCTTTAGATTCGATACCAATCCAGTTTTTATAATAATAATAATAATAATAATAATAATAATAATAATAATAATAATAATAATAATAATAATAATAATAATAATAAAACTAATTGCGATACAATATATTGCATATTATTATACTGATACCCTAAACAAAATGTCACTGATTAGAGATTTCACATTACACTTTCTGGAAGTATTCTGAGCTAAAGCAGGTAATTATTTAATTATTAAAGCATTATTTATACTGTTTTGATATTCTGAATCAGTTACTTCCACGTATGCCAACATACAGTATGTTACTATGTGTAGTGTGTTTAGGAAGTTCACTATTTTCTGAACACTACTACTTTACCTGTGCATGGTTGGCTCTCCCACTCTTGTTCTGGACACTGTTCCAGGTTCTCTGGTTCTTCAGCAAGCGCAGCTCGAGACCGGACCTGTACCGAGCCGAGGCCGAGATCGTCTCCACCTACGCAGCTTTGCTGACATGAACTCCACACCGTCCAGTCTGTCAAATAACACTCACCTGCCAAAGACATATTTCACAATTATGTGCCACTGTTAACTTTTTCCCAAGTCAATTTACAACATAATAATATTTTTTGAGGTTAAACGTCTTTATGCTTTTATTAATTTACTCTTTTTTTTTTTTTTTTTTTACTAATTTAAGATTTTTCGAATCTACTCGGAATGTTGACACATACAAAATACTGTAAATAATTATTTCATCACTTAAACCGCACAATACGATATGATATGATTTTAATTTCTAAAAATTTGTCAATATTTAGTCAACTTCAATCCAATCTGATATCCAATAAATCGGAATAAAAAAAAATCAATAATAATCAATTTATATTTGTTGTATCAGTTAATTTTAATTGTTCCTTTTTTTTAAGATTGATCCTCCAATCGTCACGTCCCAATAATTTTCTCACAATCATGACAAAAATGAATAGTAACTTTCTAAAATTAAAAAAGCTTGAAGCTACTCAGATTAGTAGAGAAACATCTTAAATATTATATTGTGTGTCTTTTGTGTGTTCTTTACTACTGGAACGCAACATGCAGAGATAATGTCCAGAGGTTACTGCAATTTTTACGCTGAGATAGTTTCTGTGTTCAGAGGTGGTTTATGCAAATATTCAAATTAATTTTTTAAATCTGAAACTAATGCAGTAGTTCTTTAAATGGTAAAGAATGTCACTGCAGGTTGTTACTACAGGTCTAATTTTTTGCCTTTTTAAATAAAAATGCATTATCGGCTAATTGCGATGGTTTGAGAAAAGCAAGCTGCTGCACCTGATCAATACTTTTATCCAATCCAATTAAATAAAACTGAAAGTCCTACATTTTCTTGTTAGACAAGTCTTCACAGATAAGTGCTTCACAGATAAGAAACTATTTTCCTAATCTCTCTCTCTCTCTCTCTCTCTCTCTCTCTCTCTCTCTCTTTCTGTGTTTCTCACTCTCTCAGTCTTGTTTCTGTCTCATGTTATTTCTGTCTCTGACTCTTCCTCTCTCTCTCTCTCTCTCTCTCTCTCTCTCTCTCTCTCTCTCTCTCTCTCTCTCCTCTACGACCCCTCCCTCCCCGCTCATCCTCCTCTCTCTCTCTCTCTTTCTCTCCCTCTCGCCACTTTTTCTCATCCCTTTCTTTGCTCTCTCTTTTAAGCCTCTCTCTCTCTCCCTCTCTCTCTCCCTCTCTCTCACTCTCTCTCTGTGTTTCTCACTCTCTCACTCTTTTTTCTGTCTCACGTTATTTCTGTCTCTGACTCTCCCTCCCCCCCCCCCTCTCTCTCTCTCTCTCTCACACACACAATCTCACTCTCACTGTTTCTCACTCTTACTTCCTGTCTCTGACTCTCTCTCTCTCTCTCTTTCTCTCTCTCTCTCTCTCTCTCTCTCTCTCTCTCTCTCTCTCTCTCTCTCTCTCTCTCTCTCTCACACACACACACACATGCTCTCACTCTCACTGTTTCTCACTCTTGCTTTCTGTCTCATGTTCTCTCTCTCTCTTTCTCTCTCTCTTTCTCTCGCACTCTCACTCTCTCTCTCACCCTGTTTCTGTTTCTGACAACAGACTATCTCTGTTGTCCATTATACAGTATATTTCAGCAATTTAATGAATCACCCATTTAAGGAAAGCTTACAGGCCATTTTTACAGGCTACTGTTTCTCAAGGATGACGGAACCCTGACAGGTCGAATTCTGCTGACACTCTAAATAGAGGCTAGTATGGAATCGTTATTACTCTGGTCCATGTATGACAGATTGCATTGTGTTTAGTGGGGGGAAAAAACCTGAAGCTGCACCCTGTACAGAAAAGTATAACAAACTCCCTAATACAAACAATGAATATCCAGGTGACATTGGACTCAAGCACTATTATGGATTATTGTATACAGGTTTGCCAGGTCTCCACAGGATTTCCAGACGATTATTTGCTGTAAAAGTTAAACTCTGGCAACCGTAAAAAACAACATAAAATAGTATAGTCGTATTGTGTGAGCATCAGATACATTTCTGCTCAATGAGTCAAATATCCCGAATAAAGTGCCACCATTATTCTTATAAATTAAAGAAGAGCTATAACATACATATTAAGGTCAGTGTTAAAGTAACATGGAGCTGTGTTCCTATTTGATATCACAATGTATTTCCACTACTATGTTCCACCTGCACGCAGCACTGGATTTCATCATGAAGATGGAATATAAAATCAGAATGTGTTCATTAGCATAAACTAGGTCAGGCTGTCCTACTGTAATGAACACGTCGGAATATTAATTCATCATGAGTCAGAATTTAAAAAATCCATAAAAAACAATCAGGATATGTCAATTTAGCGAGTGAGAATACTCTTGCAATAGCCCTACGATGATGTTGTTTAAAGCTTAGTATGTTTTGTAGATGTGTGTGTGTGTGTGTGTGTGTGTGTGTGTGTGTGTGTGTGTGTGTGTGTGTGTGTGTGTGTGTGTGTGTGTCCTACACTAGAACAGCTGTCACACACATTTGCATTAGGATTCAAACAGTAAGTGGAGCATGAGATGGGATTTCCCTCATGATTTTCATTGGCCAAACGGTCAGTGGAGCTCTATTAATGGCACACATGAACATATGTATTTGGGGTTTCTACACCTGGTCACTTCATGTGTTTTCTGTGATCAGATAGCTATCCGATCGTAAAAAGACCAGGTGTAAACTCCCTCCAAACGGTTTCGAGACGGATATAAATCCGATCGTACAAACCACTTCAGGAGGTGGTCTGGGACGCATTTCAGATGAAACTGGACATGTGTAAATGCATGAGGTTGTTCAAGCCACATACGTCAGCGCTATACTCCTCCCAAACGGAAGGACGTCACTCGCAGGTGACTGGCGAGTCGTGCATCGCGCCAGAAACAAACATGTTTTCCCACCGGTGCTGGCTCCAGTCTTTCACCCAGGTGTCTTGTTGGGGCTTAAAATGCACTGCTGCCGCCAGCGAAAATGCAGCAAACAGTAAATGCTGTTTTTTTTAGCAACCGCATACACCAAACCTTGTTCCATTACAATTACCTCGGAAATGAGGTAAAATATATTTGCATTTTGGGCGGGAGCAGAAAGATCGGATTGATATCCGATTCGCCAAGATGCATTTATGTGGCCTAATGTAAATGGAAGAGTTTTAACAAATCAGACAGCTATCGGATCAGAGAAAACACATGAAGTGTCCAGGTGTAAAAAGGCCCTTTGAGAAGCCAGCAAGAGAATTAGGGTTTGAAAACTGTAAAGTTAAAGATCACATGAAGAACACGGAGCCCCATAAGAAATAAATCCATACCGTGTTGTACAGAGAAACCATCGTGTTTCCATCTAACTGACAACAAACTAATTAATATTCAAATTCTCTCTTTGTCTCTTGCACAGATTCACATGAATGTTTATAAATTATTACAGACACTGAGCTGTGCTGCAAAAAAAAAAGAAAGAAAGAAAGAAAGAAAGAAAATCTGTGTCACGGCTCTGTTTCAGCTGCACAGAACATGTCAAAACACTGAGCTAAATGTGTCATTCACACACACTGACTCACAAATTTACTGATGAATGTATTGCGGCCTGGTACAGTACAGTGCGGCAAAAGAACAGATATGAACTCTGTTACCAGTTTATTAGCTACAAAGAGACAAGCTGGGATTTTGAGCTCGATCCTGAACTCAGTTTAATGTCTATGCAGAGTTTGGCGTTCATGTCTGTGTGGGTTTCTTATGGGTTTCTCTGTTTTCCTGTGAAAAAAAAAATTGATGGTGCACAATGTGGATTATGTATGCTAAATTGTCCCTAGTAGTGTGTGTGTGTGTGGATATACAGTAGTTCATCTTTAACATAATACATAAAGTTTTCAGAAAAGCAGGAAGCATTAGACATGGAGCTTTCTAGGCTGTTTTTATTTATTTATTTATTTATTTATTTATTTATTTATTTATTTATTTATTTATTTTACTTTTCCAGACTGTTCCATCTACAGAAGCCATCTCAGAAGCACAATTAACTTGCCAGTGTACCAGACACAATGTCCTTTGTGTGTTTTACACTAAATTAAGGTTTCCACTGACAGTTCTTACAAGAAAAATGAGATTTTGCTTACAAACAGAATATTTGTAGTAGAGCAATACCCCACAATATGATTCTAAGAAGAATAAATCTGATTTTGGTCAAGATTTCACTAGAGGCCTTATAACCCATAGTGCTATAAATAAACCCACTGCTTTGGGCTGATCAGGATGATGGTAGGATCCTCTTGAGAAATTTGGGGAAATCTCCATTTCAACACCATCCCCTAAAAATATGCTTAACTACAGTAGTAACAAGACTGAGCGTTAGACCCATAGGATAGGAAGCAGAAAAAAACTGTAATAAGGATTTTAGGAATATCAACATTACCCCAAATTTCTATGAAATCGAAATATCACTGTGGTATTGTGTAGTATTAGTAAAAGAAGCAATCAAGGCCAACGGAACAATTCTTTACTTTATGCTTTACACATAACACGTGCAACACTCTTCATCTTCATACTTAAAACTCTCTCTTCTTCCCTCTCATTCCTTCATTCCCCATACTGTGCCCTATTGTTTAACATGAGTATAACAATTACAAGTGCATAAGCAGAAGACACCACAATCACTCTATTGTGTAGTACTTTGTAAACATTAAATATGGCTAGGCCATTTCTAACTTACCTCATATGGGCTCTTGAGTATTGTTAAAATTTTGCTAATAAATAAACATGGACATATTACCTGGGCATGGCAATGTGCAAGCCTCCTCTAAAATGATCTGTGTGTCTCCATCTACGGTTTGCTCCAGATCTCCACATAGTTCCTCATCCACCAAACTCCCACCATTACCCCCAGCATTGTCAGTCACGAAGCACGACACGTCTCTGAAGCGAAGGCCCTCTCCACACCGAGCGCCCTGTATATACACACATACACACACCACAACCATTATCTCTGACTCACATTATCACATTTCAGTTTCACTGCTCTGCAGTTCTAAAGTCATGTACTGTATACTGAAGGCATGGCAATAAAAAATAACGTTACATGACTGGATTATGGCAACATTAAATGTTTTTTCTTTAGATAAGAAGATCTTCACAGGTAAATCTTCACACATAAATTCTCTTTATACAGGTGTATAGACTTATTAGAACAATAAAGTCTTTTGATGAAATACATCAAGTTAAAGTTAATACCAATTGCTTACTGGATTTTCAGCCACTAAAGCTTGGATTAAAGCGGTATAATAACCTTATTAATGGTTGTTAGTTTTTAACCCTAACTATACAACTATGTATATGATAGTCTTAGTATAAATTGTTAAATTGGATTCATGATTTTCTATGTTACTCATATTTGATTACAATATACGAGCATGTAAGGTTCAGCCAAGGCAGTACACAAAGATTTGAGCCTTTGGAGTCAACGCTATTGAGAACAAAGGAGAGAGGTAATATTTTCTTTTAGTCTGCACTGTGACAGGGGCATGTGGCACCACTCAGAGCTAGTAGACAACAGAGGGGAGAAAGAAAAGGGGACAGAAGAAAGAAAGCATGAACGAGAGAGAGAGAGAGAGAGAGAGAGAGAGAGAGAGAGAGAGAGAGAGAGAGAGAGAGAGAGAGAGAGAGAGAGAGAGAGAGAGAGAGAGAGAGAGAGAGAGAGAGAGCGAGCACCAAGCTGTGTCATCTCCCTGTTGTCTTTAATTACATCCCACAATAGGCTAAGCAAGCAAGACACCGCACTACCAAAGAAACGCAAAGGAGTATAAGAGAAAGAGCAGGCGCTGAGCCAGACAGGATATAAACAATGGAGCTGTTAAACAACAAGCATATAATAAAGCATCTGAAATCAGGATAGAAAAATGCAATGTAGTCTGACCTCTACTTTACATGGAGACCAGGCGCTGTATCTCCAGCTGTAGCAAGGTTTAACAGGACACGGTTTCCACTGCTCCATCTGAGAGGGACAAGGACGCCCATCACCCTGAGATGCCTGGATCACAGTCCTCTGCCTCCATAACTTTCCTACAAATATTAAGAAAGAACTCAAACTGTCAAATTACAAAAATCTTTCTGTAGGAAACTTGAAAGGTGACTCGAGGTGCATCATTTTGTATCTGCCACTGGAAAGTCATCAGGACAGAAGACCTTGCACTTTTAATAACATAACAAGCTGCACATTTTTTATTACAAGAAAAAAAGAGAGACTGGTGATAAGATCCATAACATTAAAGACACCGATTAAAAGTATGAAGCATCATTCATTTC
The DNA here is from genome assembly GCF_022655615.1 of Tachysurus fulvidraco. Classification (NCBI taxonomy): domain Eukaryota; kingdom Metazoa; phylum Chordata; class Actinopteri; order Siluriformes; family Bagridae; genus Tachysurus; species Tachysurus fulvidraco. The sequence continues at coordinate 7,606,672 of NC_062524.1, read as the reverse complement.
TAAATTTGGAAAAAACAGGAATCACTGACCATTTCCAGTAGAAGGACTAAAGACACAATGGGATATTTATGAAATATAAACAACTTCTGAGAGGTCACAGAAATGTTGTTTTATGTTGAGCTGCATCATACACACCCACATCATATTTTTTTAACTCACTTGCTTACTTTTTAAACAAATTAAAATCAAATTAATGTACAGTACGTTTAAAATGATCTCCTCTTGTGAGATGATTTCAAATATTTGCCTTCCAGCATTTGTAATCCCTATCGAAATATATTGCTTTACTGTAAAGGACATAGTTCATATTACACAATCCATCACACGCTACAACTTGATACCAAACTCTAAAATGATGTGTGTCTTGAACCAGACTAATATGGCACTCTGTTACACATAACCCACTCAGTGGAGCCATTTCCCAGCCTAATTGCAGTGCCTGGAACTGCTTTGATTAGACATCATTACTGTTTTGCAATATGAATATAATATAAGAAAGAAAGCGGAAGCATATCCTAAATGTATCCCACTGGTTAAGAGTGGTGCTCATGAGACACTTGCAATTAAGCAGCAGGGATTTGTTGATGTCTTGGGGGAATATACTAGATTTTCCTCCTATTAGAGAAGTTTTGTCACATTGTTGAATCTTTCCACAAGCTGCACAAATAATGTAAAATTCAGCAGTAAAAAAAATGTGTGTGCAAGTGCTATAATTTAGGCTTATTGTTTCACTGGGATTATAGGCCAGTACAGGGGCACCACTTTTCACAGAGATTAAACATGCTGGGCACAGAGTACACACCCTAATAGAGACATTGACAGTATGGCGAGGCTTCTAAGGGGTTACTTCAGAACTTTAATGTTTGCATGCAATTGTCAGCTGGTCTAGTACACCCAATTAGTCGGCTATGCTGCAGCCTTGACCTCTGACTGGCTCGTGGTTCTAATTTCGCATTACCAATGAGCCATTGAACAAAATTCTCTGTGCTCTAGCACACAAGGAACCTCGCTTATATTATCTTCTGAGTTGTTTTTAATGAGCCTGATTGCACACAGCCCTAAGGGGAAACAATGTGATGCTCCTCAATGTTGAAGATGATCAAACGGGTCCCGCACCAGTGCACTGCCCTCCAGCTAGTCTTTGCATTCGTCGATTCATCTTCTCCACAGGCTTTCATCATAATAATGTCACTGCTGAGAGGCTTACTAGAAGAGTTAACATTTTGCTCTGCAGCGAGATAAGAAGGGAATGAAAAAGAGTCAATACCATGGAGGTGGGATGATTCTTTCCTAATAACAGCAAGTGTTTCATTTTTCTTATACCACAGCAATTTCTCAACAATTAGAATATTTTCTTTTTTTTTAAAAGAAAAACAGAGATTTATATACATTTATAGTTACATTAAACGGTGTGTAACATTTGCAAGACATGTCGTTACAGCTACAGTACCAAAGTCAATCCATAGCAAAATCCACTCTCTAGCATGAAGACTTTCCTGTGGTGGAAAAACTACTGAACATTACAAAGCACTGACTGTTACTGGAGACGCCTTCCATACATGTTGCATTGTTTACTATAGAAACAATACCATTAAAAGAAGCTCATTAATGTCAAACTGTGGTTTGAATCTGTTATGGCTTCTGTTATAGAAAACCTTCTGAGCAGTCAGATTTGAGAATTCAACAGCTCTGTGGTGTAATACACGCTAACTGCCTTCGTGCTGTAGTTTGGGTATGCACTAAATCCTGTGCATTATATGTGTACCCTGGGTGCCAAGTAATTCAGCATCAGGGCTATTCTCTGCTGGGATATTGATCAGAGAATTCAGCACCAGCTGTCACTATATAGCGCATGGATTAAGAACATTCCTGAAATTCACATTTTGTTTTGATGATTTATTCACCTCACTGCGTCTGGACATCTTACTTAGTTTTGATAACAGAATAAGCCATGCATGTTTTCATGCATTAGTTTCTGATTCCAGCCGTAACCGTCTTTGCATAATTTAAGCTCGCATCATTGAGAGCTGAGATCCACCTGCTGGGACAGCTTTGTGAATATCCCTCTGTCAGCGGACAGATTACTGGTGACACAATAACAGGTCAGTGCATGTGTTTCACAGAGGCAGTATTTACTCTGAACGCTGGTTGCTTCAGCTTCCTGTAGTGAAATGGTTCCACAGGCACAAATATGATTTAGTTAATGTTAGGAACTGATAGAATTACAGACTTTATACTTCTCATAACCAGCTTTTAAGAGATAACATATTCACCTACTCTGATTTCAGTCATTACACTGATCACATTATTCTGAAAGACTAACATCGTCTAACATTTATTCATATATATAACATTTATTCTCACATTCATCTCCAGTAATTTCTTTATACTGGTCAGAGTTGTAGTGGATCTGGAGCCTTGGTCTTAGGCAGGAATAAATACACTCTGAATCAGATGTCACATCACACATACACACACACAGGACACATACTCATTTACACCTTCAGGCAATTTATTTTAAGAAGTGGGACAAAACCCCTCCTCTTTTGACAGAATTGTATGTGAACTGTAGCTAACTAACTATATATATATATATATATATATATATATATATATATATATATATATATATATATATATATATATATATATATATATATATATATATAGTTATTTATATTGAGCTCTAAGAAAGTAAATTAATTCTAGCTTCCAGAATTTATTCCACCTCACCATTTTATCACATCACCAATTAATTCAATTTAGCATAGCTATTAATTGAAAGCAGTTATTGTATTTTCCTTCAGGGAAAACTGTAAAATAGAGCATTCTCATATCAGAAATGTCCTGAGCAGAGCCGTTTAGAGTAATAACCCTTAACCAGACATAGAGTCTGTCTCACAAAGAGAAACATTGTGTTGTAAGTCTAGTTGTTTTTACCTGCAAGGCCACATGTATGAGAGCACTCAGACCAGGAAGACCAATCAGACATCTGGCAATTGATGGGACACTCAACTACACAAGATGCATTCATCTGCCACTTCTTATCAAGATTAAGCTGAAACACAAGAGAGTGATTTGATTTCGTGAAAGCTGTAGAGTTTTACATAATAGTCAATACAAAATTAAAAAAAAATAATACCAAACCTCTTCACAGAATTTAAGGTCTACAGATTTGCCATCACTGCGCACACAGTCCAGCATACGTGTTTTGATGCCACTCCCACACACAGCTCGCTCACTTAGCTGGCATGTACTCCAGTCTACAAAATTAACAAGGTTCATTTTACTTCAGCAAGTAGGACAGTAAGCTTTAGCAACAAGAAATATTCTCATTTACCGACATTACATTCCCAGTAACATTACCTGTGATGTTGTACGAGTAGTGGAAGCAGTTGGTATTGAGTGTGCAAGGCTCTTTCTCGGTTGTAGGAGGACATTGGTTTGATTCACCAGGATGACGGATGGGGCTGGCACTCCTTTCACGAGTTTTATTCACATTGCATGGCTAAAACAAACCGAAAACTCTATAAACAGAAGTTTCTATAACATTCATATACACTCACCAGCTGATTTAACAGGAACATCTGTACAGCTGCTCATTAAAACAATTAACATGCATGATGCTTTTCAGCTCATTTTGGTGGTAAAGAGATTTATTTATTTATTTATTTACTTACTTATTTATTTATTTATTAACGGCGTCAGTGCATATAATTTCGGCCATGTTTGACTAACCTCTCTCAGGAACAAGACATCCCCACCCACAGATCTGACTGGGTTATTTATAGTTGTTTTTTTGCCCAATTCTGCATAAATGTTTACAGTATTTTGTGCATGAAAAGGTATATTATGCATTCTGAATTGTTAATATAATGTGTAAGTAATATGCGGAATTTATTATAATGGTAAAATGGAAAACACTACATTTTTAGGGATAGAATCTGTAACTACTACAACATCTGTGATGGTGGGGGGGCAGTACTGTACGTAAGTATGTACTGTAAGTATGCAATCTGAGTTCATTTGAAAAAGTACTGATTTAAGCACTGGCAAAACCTTCCAATAAAACTAATCCTGTTGTAATGTCACAGGATTCATTTGGAGGATTTGACTTTCTGCCATTTGTCCCATAGGGAGACTTTCTGCATGGCAATTAATGTCCTTTACAACTCTGAGGCAGGCTGCTCACATTTGATGTGATAGAATAAGCTTTTTCCATTTTGCCTTCGTTTAAACCAAACTATCCCATAGAAAATTAATTGAGCAATGAAAGCCGAGCACCCAAGCAGGTGTTTGACTCTATGCTTGTCTTCTCCTATCTGTCCAGTGCATACTCTGCATGAGAGTGCACACAGAGCACTAGCAATTCCGTATAGCATGACTTTACATTCGTATAAGTCAAGCCTAGAGAAAAAACTGTGCTGTGGAGGAATAAAAAATTTGAAGAAGTCAGAGCTTCTAACCGATGAGTCATTGTGCATTGTTCAAGTAAAGGCCACAAAACAAGAGCCTTGGACTGATATAAAAAGAAATGTTTGGTGAGAAAATAGAAAGGTGTTATGCAGAGATGGTGGAGATATAATAAAGAAAATTTGGTCCATGAACATAACAATAAATTATCTCACCAGTGGGCAGCGACTCCAGGTGCTCCAATCGGAAAGGACACAGTCCTCTGGACAAGGAAGCTTGCTCTCTCTGGCTCCAAGAGGCATCTCCTCTGGGTCACAAAGATAATCCTCCACTGGATCTGAAGGCCCATCAATTGTATTCTGCATACACCTTTAAAGAAATTTGACAGATCTATGTTTAGTTGAAAACCTGAACAGGGTTTGGTTTCGGATAGATCCATTCATTCATTCATTCATTCATTTTCTACCGCTTATCCAAACTTCTCGGGTGTCATCGGGCATCGAGGCAGGATACATCCTGGACGGAGTGCCAACTCATCACAGGGAACACACACACACACACACACACTCTCATTTCGGATAGATCCAGTATGTGTAAAATGAAATGACATCATACCTAACTTTTCTGGTCTGCACTCCCTCTCCACAGTTCTCCTTCAAGTCAACGTTGCTGACTTTCCAGACACTCCAAGGTTCAGCTACCCAAACATACTGACCGCAATCACTATGACATGGTACAACCTCATAGACCTGATGTGAGATCACAAACACCACAACATCATAAAAATCATACGGTATGTGAATCATAACTGAACATAAAATATATAACTAAAAAAAAGGTTAGAATAATAAAGGTAAATAGCTCACCTGAGCCTATGGTGTAATCCATTGACCAGAAAAGGAAAAAATTGAGAGAAAAATGAAAGAGAGTAAAAGTTATTACTGAGCATTGGTATTCTCTTTGGTCTTGTGATTAAATATTTATTGTTTCTTGCTTCTGCAATTAATGATTAAAACAGTCGAGGGTCTCCTGGTGCTAAACAGACACATGTGATTTCAAAGTTCCCAGCTCACCTGATTAACATGGTCAAGTTTGGGGCATGGTCTTCCACCATTGTAGGGCTTCTCTCTGAGCCATTTGGAGCGCACTTTGACCCCGCTTCCACACGACTTGCTGCAGCGTGACCAGTTTGACCATTCGCTGAGTTTACAGTCAGATGGACATGGAATAATACATGCTTCTTCAATATATCCTGTGGTCAAATGAAAACAAACAAGAAAATAAC
>NC_062524.1:7533474-7595974 GCF_022655615.1 Tachysurus fulvidraco | reverse complement strand
TTATCCATGCCTGTAGCTTAGGCTTACTAAAACTTACTAAGTTTTAATTTTTTTGCATAAACTCATAAAGGTTATAGCATCTTTCCCCTAAAAGTTTTATCATCAGATAGATCCTTATGATTCCAAAATCTCAAATAATTATTTTCAGTGCCACAAAATTTTATTTTAGATATATGGACATTGATTCACACATACACAATGAGAGAGAGAGAGAGAGAGAGAGAGAGAGAGAGAGAGAGAGAGAGAGAGAGAGAGAGAGAGAGAGAGAGAGAGAGAGAGAGAGAGAGAGGTCTTAAAATAGACCTCTAAATTAATAGATTTTAAGATTGTGCTTTGGAGCCATCATGCATATTTTGACTTGTTCAAGGGAGTCTAGAGTTGTCCAAGAATCTCCAATTTGTCCAGTGGTTTGTACAATAATGTCTTGTAATTTGTCCACAAAGCTTACAAAATCTACCATACTCACCTACAAGTGCCCTCCTACGAGTCCTCGCCCCCACACAATCAGCTGCACAGGATGAGAACTTAGACCATGCAGTCAACTGGCAGTCATCTTGGCATGGGAGCTGGCAGGCCTGAGTGAGGGAGGGCATGGGACCAGCCAGTTTCAGACAGGCCAAAATGTCCACCTGTCCACCATCCTGCTTCTTGCAGGACACAGCTTGAAAGAAAATGAGGAAGAAGAATGAGAAAAAATCAACCAAATTATTATTATCTATAATATTTCTTTTACTCTGGGGAAAGAGTGAAAAATCTTCAGATATGGAATAAAACAGGAGATGGATCAGCAGCTGTGTAGTGTAATGCTTATTGACTAGTTGAATAGATCCACACGTGAATGAGAAGGTAAAAGGCCCTGAATTGGATTGCCTCCTCAGCCGTGTCTGCGTTTGCCAGGATTCTATTACAGGTAATGAGGCCTAATGGAGAAAGAGCCGCTAAAAGTCTGCCTTATGATCCGATCTGGGGTATCTATTGCTCGTTTTCTTTATGCAGCTATTAGAAGTCTGAAAAGAAAGTTCATATAGACTCTTAAACTTCACACTGTAGTTTGACGCTTTCCGTTTATTACTGTTGAAGTGCCCTCACTTATGCGCTATTCAGTTCCTTTACAGTCTTTCACATGCACTTTAACTTTTAGCACTTTTATAACTGCATTAATTAAGAGAAAAAGCTCTTGCTAAACTGATGTAAGCTTATCGAGGTTAACCTGCAGAGCACCGCTACTTTAACTGGATCTGTGCATGTTTCCGCAATATGATAGTAATATATTCTAACTATATCATGAAGTGCTGTTTATTTGATCAGCTATAAGAAAGGAATACAATTGTGTTAAATTAAATGTGATCCATCATTTCTTTGGAATCGTGTGTTAAGAATGAGTGTTGACATTTGAAATTGGATGGAAATACATTCTCAGCCACTTTAATAATAGGAATACCTGTAGATCTAAGATTTTCACACACCATAGGTTCAAGAGTTCAAAAACTTTAGTGAATGGCAGTTCTGCCAGTTAATAAAAGGCATTCATACTCTTTACAAGCATGCTAAGCAGAAAAGCATCTCAGTAATGACAACACATTTAAATCTGATGATGGCTCACACTTCCCTCTTCAGCAAAAACAGGAATCTAAAGCTAAAGAATGTACAGATTCACTTGTGCAAACAGTTGATGATTGCTTGTAAAACATTTTCTTTTTCCAGCCAAATTTGTTGTTTTTTCAATCTTCAACAGTTTTGTGAGTGCCCATTCTCAGATTCCTGTTCTTAGAACAGAAAGGGATAGAACCTGATGAACTTCATTCATTTGTTCGTTCATTTTCTACCGCTTATCCGAACTACCTCGGGTCACGGGGAGCCTGTGCCTATCTCAGGCGTCATCGGGCATCAAGGCAGGATACACCCTGGACAGAGTGCAGGGCACACACACACACACACTCTCATTCACTCACACACTATGGACAATTTTAGAGATGCCAATCAACCTACCATTCATGTCTTTGGACCGGGGGAGGAAACCGGAGTACCCGAAGGAAACCCCCGAGGCATGGGGGAGAACATGCAAACTCCACACACACAAGGCGGAGATGGGGATCGAACCTCGACCCTGGAGGTGTGAGGTTAAACGTGCTAACCATTAAGCCACCGTGCTCCCCCCTGATAGAACTTGTGTTTTGCAATTGTAGCCCATCAGCCTCAAGGCTTGACCTGTTGTACATTCTGAGATGCTTTCCTGCTCTCACCAGATACAGAGAGTACTTGTTCGAGTTAACCTAAACTAGTCTGGCCATCTTCCTCTCAGTTTCTCAGGGTGTTTTAACAAAATGTTTTTGCCCATCAGAGCTGCCTTACACTGCATCTGTTTGTTTTTCACACCATTCTCTAGAGTCTCTTGTTTGTGAGAATCCCAGGAGTTTTCGAAATAGTTAAACCAGACCATCTGGTGTCAACAACCATGATGTCATCAAAGCCAATGAGATCACATTTTTTGTTCGATATGAATATTAACCAAAGCTCTTGACTTCTATCTCGATGATTTTGATCATTGGCTGATTGGTTAATTACATAAATATGCAATAGTCTTCCTATTAAAGTGTCTGTTGAGTAAACGTGTAAGTTGAAAATAAAGCAATTTTTAAAAAAAGCAAGATGTTTGCTAAAACAAATCTCAGAAACGGACTTTTATTTCCTTCTGAATTAAGAGATATTAAAACAACCTTGCCTCAGACACAACACATCTGCAATCCTGAGATTACACATGCAGGTTTGGTGTGCTCACTGGTCTCACTGATCTACCATATGGTGAGTGGGTTTGAGCTTGATTTCTTTATTGTTTAAAGTCCTAAGCCTACATCTGAGCCTTTGACCACATTTGAGTAGTTGCTTAACCTCTTGCAGTGCAGTGTCTTTTAGTTCCCATGGCATTTCCATAGAGATTAATGCTGCATGCAGAACAGCCCAAGGTACCACTTTGATGCAAACTAACTCTCCCTCGCTCACCGACGCTCGAAACACCACCATTCTTCACATTTCATTCACATAAGCGCATTTGCACATCCTAAACACGCAAGCACATCTCACAAGCTGGTTAGAGTTTATACTCTGCATCCAAATTAGGTTTTACTCAACCTCAGCCTTTTTCAGTCAGATTGCTGTCTTACAGTAACTGCCGAAAATAACTTCACACACTTTGATGAGTCCTGTCAGATTGTTAAAACACTTTTCAACCAAGTAACGAAAACATAATCTTATGAATGGTCTTGATGTGTTTTAGAAAGGGTTTAGCAAGAACTATGAGGGTCAAGTTGCAGTAAAACAGTTCTTATATCAGTAAAATCAGCCTATGATTCCAAAGCTCTCAGATTTAATGTGCTAGAGCTGACATACATGAAATCACTTATCTCAAGAAAGTAAAGTTACATATACAGAAAGCCAATATCTTTTTTTATTATTATTATTATTAATTTAATTTTATTCACCTTTGGGCAGACTTTTCCTAGAGGATGGATTTAAGATTACAGTATAAAGTATACAGCATTCAATATAATAACAAATATAAAGCAATTAACATGTTTTATTACATACAGCTTCCATTAAAAAATGATATAAAATTATTTTTTATTTTTTTTTACCATATCACTGTTTAAAGCTTTAAATCAGATTGGTCAGAAGCATTGATTAAGTTTTCCTCCACAGGAAAGGTAAAAAATATGCAGCATATTCAACACTGTAGTGTTTCCAGACTGTACAGAAGGCTACGGTTGGTGTGATGCATTGGCTCTATGTTTTCTCTACCTCTGGCTTGCAGTCCTGGTCCACACATCTCCTGAGCTCCAGGGCTGTCCTGTCTAACAGACCATGGCACCAACTGACATCGCCGCCATTTATGCGTTTTCCACCTTAAAATCAACGTTACATTAAATTTCATTCAATCATAATCCTTGGATTTAAAACCATTTCTGTATAATTAGACTGGTGTAAAGTTTGGTATTCACCTGAAGCCAGGGCAGGCAGATGGCGCCTCACACTCCTTTTCTTGGTAAAGCACTTCTGGGCAGTCTTGGCCCCCATTTGCTGGCAGCTGAATGATTATCCGTTTCCTGAACTGCTTCCTTTTAGTAGTGCCACCTTGAGAAGAAGAGAAACAAGGGCCAAAGTCATAATCACTAGGTTCCTATAATTAAAGATAAATATGGTTTTGAGGCCCAGAATGCACTGCAGTTTTGCCAAAACTCATAATTATCTGGTTAATTGAATTGTTGAAGTAACTAGAAATGATTTCTAATCCTTAAGGAAAATACCTTAGTCATGCCTGTTCATAACTACTGCATAAAAATGAAATGAAGCATAAAGACGGTACAATACATTTGTTTAACATTAAGAATATCAAAGCTAATGCAAGGAGAAAATCATATTACTTGGATTTATTTACTGATTATTATTGCATGCTTATCCTAAAGATAGTGAAATTGTTCCTCTGATGGGACAAAATTCTGCATCTGATGTTCATCATTTCATCACATGTCTTTTTGTGCAGTAAGGACCTCACCAGTGCATTAGTTATGTTCAGACAGACAACTGGTTAACTAGACAGGCTGGCTGTAGCATTAATGTTCTGTATTTGATTTTCAGTGCTAAGTCTGACATGTATGAGAATAATTTGTTTTGTTTGTCGTTGTCTTTATAAGCAGATATTTGTCCGTTAGGTGCTGGGTTGACAGGAAAAGTTATTTTAAGGGGGGGAAAAAAACAGAGACAGCAAAATTGTTAAATTGACAGATCTGCTGTTGTGAAGCCTTGGATGCATTTTTATGGAAATCTCTGGGTGATTCCACAAACGGGTGCCATTTGTGCCTTCTATAAACATGTATGTAAAGTAAATGAAAAGACGTTTTAAAGACAGAAGCTTTTACAACAGACTATCTACATGTCTCGTAAATAAAATCATGAATATCCGGCTACAGCATTATCAGCAAATAGCATCTTAGTCCCAAAACATTTACTCATCCTGCTACATGATCACATTTACTCCTATGAAAAACATATCTATAACGTATCTGGAACTACAAGTCTAAAGAAATTTGCATGAAGATCAAGTTATCGCTTTGTTTATGTCTTTTTTCTTTATTTTCAATGATGATGTGATATTAACTGATGATCATTCTCTTGCATGTTTAGTAGTCAATGCATTTTTAATGGTTAAATGCACATTTTCTTATATGCTATCGTTCTAATGTTTTCTAATGGTTCCTCATTTTTAAGGTTATGACTGTCAATATGCAGTGCACACAACGACCTGCTTTTGTTTACAGCCGTGGCTTAGAGGAGTTCCTCAATGTAGAAAATCAACATGAAATCCAATAAACCCAGCAACCCGTTTTTCATGAAATAATAAAACTTTTTTGAAAGGTAAATCTATATCTAGGCTAGAGACTCAGACAGAAATGTACACAGAGACATTCGCTTGCGCTTTAGCACCGGTGCTGACAAAAGGCATAAAAATAAATATCAGCACTTCATATCAAAATGTCAAATAGTTTCATCTGCAACCTTCAATTGGAGGAAAGGAAAAAAAAAGACATGAGATCTTCATAGAGATGGATACATTGAAAAGATGAAGTATATAGATGCAGTGAAATGTGCAGTGTCAATATTTCATATAAATAATCACTCCACGCAATGACGAGTACACACAAGATGAACAGTGTTTACAAGCGTCTGGAGTCCTTTCATAGTTGAAATCAGCTTCCACTTTACTTATTAGAGCATTTGTTCTAATTTCTTGCATAGGCTTGCAGAGTTGCCTGGCAACAATCTCTTTTTATAGACGTGATAGTCTGTGAACAAACCGCCGCTTTATATGTTTTGTGAACACACACATAATAGCTAATTATCAGTTTGTTCACAGAAACCCTCTTTTCACAGCTCACCTCATAACACTATAGCCTTTTTTTCATAGCATCTCTCTTATCATGTAATCTTGTGACAAGATTCTTCCCTGTACTAATGTAAGATTAGCTTGAACTAAGCGTCTTCAATGGTGAAATAAGGACATACCTCCATGACAGGTTGATGGACAAGGGCTCCAGTCACTGTATGGAGTAACAATGCAGTCTCTTTTGCATGGCAGTAGACATGGTCTCACTGTCTCCGGACGCAGACTCTCAGGACACCTACAGTAGACACCAAAACACACAGAGAGAGAGAGAGAGAGAGAGAGAGAGAGAGAGAGAGAGAGAGAGAGAGAGAGAGAGAGAGAGAGAGAGAGAGAGAGAGAGAGAGAGAGAGAGAGAGAGAGAGAGAGAGAGAGAGAGAATGCTGAATTCCTATTCTGAACCCCATGACAAAGATAACAGGATATACATGGATTATGTTTTATTTATTCAGAAATGTACACAGGAGATCTGACATTCACTGTATATCATTTAATAGTTATATATTTGTATCAAAATGATGTCAATGCGCTGATATTTTTCTGATTCTGTAACATCATAGGAACTCATACTATATGCTGTATAACTACAAATTATCTGTTCACACCAAAGATGATTTTGATTGAGAACTGTTTAAAAACAAGAGGCAGCAGTGTGTCTGCTTCTTTATATTTACATTTCCAGCATTTTGCAGATACCCTTATCCAGAGCAACTTACATTTTTATCTAATTTTATACAACTGAGCGTTAAGGGCCTTGCTCAGGGGCCAAGCAGTGGCAGCCTGGTGGACTTAGGAATCAAACTCACAACCTTTTGATTGGTGGTCCAGCACCTTAACCACTAGGCTAATCAGTTTAAACTAATGAATTATTTTCTGTCTGTGAGTCTAAAACGAGTCAGGACGCTGGTGTCTTTCAGCGTGAGACGTGTGTTTTTCCCACATACTGCATTATATCCAGCAAAGTTTTTTTGTTAACCTAGAAATAGCCAACAAAGACAGGTTATTTAGTAATTTATGCATTTACTTGCAGTACCCAACTAATAGTACTCAGGTATGGGCAGGATTTTTGGTATGAATTTGTACTGTACATATTTGTATAAGGTTTGATTAAGTAACATCATATGAAAAAATTATAAGAAAAATAGAGAAATTATCCAGTTAGTAAAAAAAATACTTATCAGAGGCAGCAGTTTCTGTGTGGGAACAGTTCAAAGTGTCCAACAACTTTGACATGTCTGACTCATCATGGCATACAGTATATTAAAAGATGTGACAGTGGACTACTGTATTCTTTCTATCCAGCAAGACATACATATTTGTTAGTGAAGAACAATGCAATTTACATACAAGCAAATTGGCACTTGATCCACCAAAGCATTTTTCTCTGCTTATTCTGCTAACCTACTGTAGACATACTCTCATACTTGGTACTGAAAACAGCAGGAAGTGTTGGGCTTATGTAAAAATGCTGCCTATACCTATTGAGAGCTGTGGCAAGTTGACTGCAATACCACAACAACTGTTTCCAGGCCTGGGCAGGATTTCTAGTACCTTTATTTGGGTTGGACTTTATTTGCAATGTGGTGGATTAATGCAAAAACTTTTTGGTAGTACCGATTTGTTTTTGAAATACACTGATCTCTGATCTTTTTGAAATACACTGATTTGTTTTAATCTAAATGAACTATGGGAACATTGAACTATGGGAAAAGTTTTGATGTGGTGACATCATCAGCTGCTCTATGACTAAAAAATATTTAAGTACAGCGGCTACCTCAACAAGCCTGATTTATAGCAAATATGTGCTTTAAAAGGTTTCACATCATTTGTTATGTCCTATATTATTGCTCATAGCTAGTGAGGCACAGTTGCAGTGATCTTGAAGCTATGTTAACCTCATGGGGGAAAAAATATATAACAGCACATGAGTATTTGTGGTACAGTAATGCTTTAGAGCCAAACTACACAAGATAAATCATGCAGACCACCAGTGTAGCCTCTAAAGGATATCTAGCATTAGTGTTGTCCAAAATAAAACTCTGTGTGTGTGTGTGTGTGTGTGTGTGTGTGTGTGTGTGTGTGTGTGTGTGTGTGTGTGTGTGTGTGTGTGTGTGTGTGAGAGAGAGAGAGAGAGAGAGAGAGAGAGAGTGTGTGTGTGTGTGTAGCAGGTGAAGCCCAGGACAGGAATAACATGAAACAGAAAGTAGAGCTTATTTCCATAGACAGCATGAGGTGAGTGTGGCAGCTCCCTGTTTCACAGCTGGTGACGCAGATCATCCTGCTGTTAAGCTGAATAAATAAATAGGGTTTTTTTTCTCTTACAGCAAAAACCTCAAAGGTGGGGAGCAGAACCAGGTGCTTAAAATGGAGCATAACATGCAATATCTGATACATATGTCGAGTAACACTGTGGTGCATTTTCATCAAAGTTCTGTCTATTCAAATCTGTTGGTAAAAAAAGAGTGAATTTCCACTGTAATTTTCCGTAGCCTTCATTTTCATCTTTAAACAGATTCCATTCTAAGATATGCCAGTGTGTATGAAAGTTAACTTAACTGCCGTTCATGCTGCATCACATGTTCCTCCAACACACTTGGAGGAAGGTGCTGTCTACACTCTTCTGCATACAGTACTGTATATAAGCTTGTCAACACACACGATTGGCTAATATCGATAGTCGGAATCATGTAGTTTTTTAGGATATAGATAGGATAGGATAATTAGGATATAGCTGCTGGATGGATTAGAGCAATGCAATCAGTAACATGGGAAAATTCTAAAGTAAAGTAAAGTAAATTAGTAAAAAAAAAAACATACTTTTTATTTAACGCTATTGAACTCGCCTCTATTACTGTAGTTCTGTTTAAAATTCAATATTACTCCAAGAAAAGACACATTTGCTCACTGTGCCTTGTGTTTATATTGTAGATATTCTCAAATTCCTGACCTAACATTGTTAAATCTCATCCTTCAGTAAAACAGTGCTGTATCTGGTGTACATTTTGGTTAACGGTAACATAAAAGGGTCCAATATATCTCCTTTTTAAATATACTGTGACTCCCATTTCTAGTGAGTAGTGGACACACTATTGCCATCAGCCTTAGATGTAGTTTACCTGCACTCTAATCTAGCTTCTGCTGTCTGTTCATTCAACCAGCCTTGTGAGTTTTTTGACATCCAATTTTGCTTTGTATTGTATAAAAACCTGTCTAACAGATTTCTTTCCCATGCACTTGGTTGGAAATAGTAAGTTAAATAACAGCCCAGAGAGAATATTGCTAGACATGGTTAAATTTACCTCTGACATTCTATTAAACAGGGAATGTTTAAAATAAGCTGCTGAGCTAGCAGCTGCATATGTGTCCTATGAAATTGCCTCCACTTTTTTTTCCCCTCACTCACTGCCACTGAGGCTACTGAAAACTTCCAATGTGTGTGGAATTCATATTGTTTAGGTTCAAATATTGATTAATCAATAATTAATAAAAACAAGAGAAGGTTTGAAATAAATATATTCAATTAAAGTTAGATTTTTGTTAGTATTTCTTCTTCTTCTTCTTCTTCTTCTTCTTCTTCTTCTTTTGTCTTTTCTATTTATAAACTATTATTTTTATTACATTGCATTGCTGATAACAATAAAACACCTCCAGAATCATCATATCTGGCAACCATGGGAACATACAAATTCATTTCTAATCTAGGGGCTGCCCAGAATTTTAAGTAAAGAATCTGCTGACTCTGAAGACAGATTTTTTTTCTTTGTAAATATTGACATGTCTCGATCCTGTGTTCAGGACGATAGATCCATCTAGCCATCCATTATCTCTACAAAGCAGGAGACACCCTGGACAAGTGTTGGTATCAATACGCAAACTCAAGAGGTGGGAATTAAATCCCCAACCCCTCTGTGAGGCAGTCATGCTAACCACTAAGCCACAATGTACAACACATGCCAACAGTCATTGGCACATTGCAGGAATAAAGAAAACTAGCTAAAATAATGGCATGTACTCAACATCACTTTTATATAGATTTATTCTTGACTTCATCCCAATAAATACTTGGCCTCAACTTGATTTTGGCTTGTACCAGTCTTGGAATACACAATGGCAATCATGACCACAATCCTACCAATTACAGAACTTTTTTGATCATTGAAATGTCTTAAAATTACGTAATATTTAAACAGCAGCCATTTCCAGGATAGTAAAGAACACCGCATATTAAACAAGTAATAATGAATTTTTTTTTTTTTAAGACAACCAATCTCTGGAATGAGAGTGTGTGTGTGCCCTGTGATGGGTTGGCACTCCGTCCAGTGTGTATCCTGCCTTGATGCCCGATGACGCCTGAGATGCCTGAGATGCCCGATGACGCACAGGCTCCCCGTGACCCGAGGTAGTTTGGATAAAGCGGTAGAAAATGAGTGAGAGTGAGAACCAATCTCTGTTTACCTCCTAAGACCAGAGCTTTGGTTTGGCCTTGCATATTAGATGCAGTGATGTTCACGTATGTGGACAACAGGTCGTAGGAGGTTAAAGTTTTGTGAATGCTGCCAAACAAACAAAAAAACTAATAAATCAGCACATCAAATTTGGTCTTACTTCTTGGGAGGTACTTGGCCCACATTGACGCGTACACAGATGACCTTGCGAGTCTGCATACCCACAGAGCAGGAGGCTTCTGTGCCAGTGGCTCCAGCTCCGCTGCGAGTGAGCGAGCCGTTGGCAGCAGGAACAGATGTATCCTCGATGCACTGACCCCAGATACCCGTCTGCCAGTGGTACACCGTGCAGGGGTGCTCGTTACAGCTGCGTACTTCCTGCAGAGCGCTGCTGTTAGGGCATTGAACCCCACCTAACAAATCCATCAAAGAGTGTGTGTTACAATTTCAATAGAAAGTATTAATAAAAACAAAATGCTTTCTACTAACAGGGCAGATGAAGTAACAGAAATAAGACATTTCAGACCTTAATTAAAACAATAGCAGATGGCAGTCATTCTAAAGTAAAGAAAAGTATTATTATTGAATATAAGCTTATTGAATATGTTAATTTCACCTCTATGAGTTCTGTTTAAAACTCAATATTCATCGAGGAGAAGACATATTTCTTTGCTGCTTTTTGTTTAGAGATATTCTCAAATTTTACATTTCGAATTTTATTTGAAAATTGAAAATTGCTAACCGGACATTGTCTACCTACTAACAGGGCAAAAGAAATAAAAAAAAATAAGACATTTCAGATCTTAATTAGAACAACCGCAGATGGCAGTCGTTAAGAGTTAACGCTATTAGGATCGTCATGTGTCAGCATATACATTTTTAATGATGTGTGAACGTGATGCATGACCAAATAGTGACTTGAACATATGACAAGCAGTTACTTAGAATAATATTCATTTTTTTAATTACATATAAAGTTTTAAGGTACTTTTCGACTTTTCTGTAGCCAGTGTGTAAAGCCACAAATGGTATAGTTAGTACAGGGATTTTACTGGTTACTTTAATTAACTTTGTCTTCATAATACTTTAATTTAAATCTAAGTAAATTTAAAATGTAGTCTAACGATTATGAATAATTATGTACTAACATCTGTACTGCTATCATAGCAGGATAGAGATGCACACTTTTTCATATGAGAGGATATGACTGATGACTCACATTTCTGCTGCAATAATGCCACCAGATCTTATATTTAACCATGAGCATTATTGAAAGGCGTGTGTAATGAGCTCAGTCCTGACCGGGTTAAAATAGCACCAAGCTGATTATCTCACTGAGCCATAATGGAAAAACAGCCCTGTCGGGTATTAGCTTTATATGGTAAAAGTCAAACAGACACCAGAATCATACTGTACTTTGTTCTTTATCGATATTCTTCAAGACAATGAGTGGAAAATTCTAGCACATGGAGCTAATGTTAATCATAAAGCAATTCTTAAATTCTTCTAGCTTCAGTGGACTGACAGTTATACAGGATTAGCACACATGTCTTTTCCTTTGATGGATTTTATTTGAGATTGGATTGGTTATTGAGAAAATAAGCTTGCCAAAGCAAGATACAGAGAGAAGATGGACTGCAGAAGGGACCCAGATGGGCCACGAGTGACCCCTGACTGCTCCTGGTGGTCATTAGTCTCCCAGTCAAAGCACTACCAGTGATAGGTCAGCCATTAGCCCTGCAGTAAACACTGACCGCAACACAATCGATGTTGGAGTGGGAAAAAGAACGGACAAACTGCACGTTAAGAGATTCTTCAGGAGCTACTGGAAATACTGAATAATTGACTTATCTTCGCAATGCAGGATAATGTCCTTCTTGGTTGTTTATAAAGAGGTTATCGACCTATATCACATCACTCATGAGGTGTGTTAAAATCCTCTGCCAAGGCAGGTTAGGAATCCTACACATCATGACCACAGAATAAAAGAAAAGCTCTTCTTGACAGCTACAAATCATTACTTCCGAAGCAGCCCAGTGTGTTAAAAAATTACACTGTCACTTACGGATTACCACTGCTTCCCATTATTTACTCACCTGCTTCTTTGGATGAACGCTAATCCTTTATATCATAACACAAGTGTGTACTTTATAGCTTAGAATAATTACTCAAGCATGTGCTTCATTCTGTGCTTAATTCCGTCCATGGACAAAAAATGTTTTCTACTCTTTCGCCGTTGAGCTACAAGGACATTGTTATAAGCTTCATGCTAACACACAGCTCTTCATCCTGCCTCAAAGAGCCAGATGGCTCAACTTCACAATTTCACACTACAGTCAGTTCACAACTGGGTTGTCAGACACTTGTCGTCTATTTTACACGCTGTGTGCCAAATCGTTTGAGGACTAATCAAGCACGCAATACAGAACACGACACAGTTTTTAGAAAACACCTCACGTTGCAGGTGTGACTACACATCCATGCTAAATCCATAATTCATAAAGGAGCTCCCCTTCATGCTTGTATTAAATATGCTCCTCCTGTCTGTGACATGTTCTGGTCTGCCAGAGACAGCCTAGTGGAGACACTTGCACAGCCATTAGCTGTGATATGAAATGAAGCTAGGTTGATTTGCTCCCAGACACCAGTGCGAGCCCTACTCGCTCCAGTAGCATATTTATGGAAATGGAATCCTGGACAGTGAGTGGCAGCTGAGAGGGACAGGGTTTCACCTAGAGGCACTCGCTTCACCGTCACTCCATTACGAATCACTCGTTGCCCCAGTCTGGGCCACATGAGGCTTGAATCGCTTAACACTCCAGGATACTCATTACCTCAGCTGGCTGGGGTTTTTATATGTCTGAAAGAATGATATAGTGCTAACCAAGCAAAGCGGGGGATGGGAGCACTGCTAGATTTTAAGACGTCGTCTACACATGTCTGTTTAGACATGTGTATTGTTATAAATCAGTGTCATTGCAAACAAAACTGATGCAGGTTTCCATAAAATTATAATGATGACAAATAATGCTAATAATAATGCTAATGCTAATAATAATGATAATGATAATGATAATGATAATGATAATGATGATGATGATGATGATATGAAGAAGAAGCCAAGATTTGCATCCCCTATGGTTTCTTCCCTTTCTCTCACTCTCATTTTCCTGACAAGGTTTCTTTCTGCTGATCCTCTTAAAGAAAAGGATCACTGTAAATCAGTCAAACGGCTCAATGACGGGGATAAAATTATCTAAATCATATGCTTTTCCTTCACCTTTCCTTTCCACCTCCATCATCAAAACAACTGAAGGAATATTTTTCAGGAGAACAACGTTTATCACAATGGTACAATTCAAGAGAATCTCTGCCAATTAACATTGACGCTATTCTGGTGGTCTGTGGAGGCCACAAGACAAGAGTTCAAACGAGAGAAAGAAAGTAAACAAATAGAAGAATGACTCAAAGTGACACCCACCATCTCCTGCGTTGTAGGCCAATATGGAGCGTGATCTTGTCTGCTTGCCCTCTGTGTTTTTTCCAGAGCAGGTGTGTGAGCAGAGTGACCAGGATGTCCAGGGACTGAGAACACAATCCTTTGAGCATGGCACTTCACATAGCGCAGGCATGGGCAGGATAGCATCTCGACACATTTGCCTGTCTACAAAATCACCTAAGCAAACAAACAGAAGGCCATGATTATGATCAGGAACTAAAAAAAATCACACTAAAGAGATTCTGATATTAAAATATGACATTAACAATATACAGTGTGATGATCTATGTCTTTCATTAAATTTCTTCTATGCAAAAAATATAGCTCATATGCAAAGGGTACGTACATAAAATCTGCATATTTATGAAATCCACTTTTCCCACACACACTGAATCCAACATCATTCATGCATATATTTCATTAACGTGTTGCCTTCAGCAGTTGAAAAGTCCCAAAAGTACATGGTTTAGGTTCAACTGAAGTGCATGCATATATGAATTTTACATTATCCAATTCCTCATCTTGGACTGCTGCCAGTTGGATGAGGCAGATGTTCATGCTCAAAATGTGAACACATCAATGAATGAGTCTTTTGAAGGCAACTTAAGCACCAACCTTGCCTTTGACCTACACTGAATAAGCTCTTAAAAGAGCTGAACTTATATAGTGATCAAACCGGATCAAAACGAATTTGCTGCTTCATATTGGTTTAAAGTCTTCTTTCGAACAGACATAATAAGCTGCACCGGTTGACTTTGTGTAGTAAAAAACCCCAGTATGATCGGTGGTGAAATCAGCTCCAATGTGTAACAGTTTGAGGTCATCAAAGAGCTTATTTTGGGAACTACCCCCACTGTGGCTTTACCGTTGCCCCCTGTATCGATCTGTGACACTCCACCCTGCTTTTCTTCACCCTGGATCACTAAAAAAGCCCAAAGTGACAGAAAAACCAGTGGGTCACATGACACCCCAGGACCCTGTGGGACATAACAGATCCATTCTCATCAGCAGCAGAGAACAGAAATCGATAAAAAGCCCAGGAGGCAAAGAAAGGAACGAGGGAATGAAAAGAGAGGAGCATGGGAAACATCTAGCTCTCGTCACATCTCATATACAGATACATGTCCATGTGGAATCTTTCCACATCAGGGAAAAAATCACTTCCCAGTGTCCTGTTTGACATTGATGATTTCCTTCTAAATTTTTCTTCTTTGTTTTATAGAATAGAATTGTGGCTAATTTCAGGCTGAATTTATGGTTCACTGACCTTTAATTTTTTTTTTTTTAAGGCAGAGGAGAAAACATTACGCCTAGCGCCTCATCAGCAGCAAAGACAAAGAGGTGACCTTGAGCAAATCATATTACTTCTCACTGAAGCTGAGTACCAGGACTTATACAAGTCAATAAAAATACAACAGGCTCATGGGATGGGGGACAAGAACAATAGAAAGATGAAGAGCTAAAAGATAAATCCACCATGTGTGACTTCCATATTAACATTTATTATCAGTAGTCATAGATGCCAAAGGTTTATTTAGTGGTTTAAATGGCATTTTTGGTTTAATCTTCTTTTGCTGATGTTAGTGTATTTTTATATTAATGGTATAATATACATATGCATGCATTTATATCTACCTAAAGACGGCAATGCAGCAGCACTTACTGTAATTCCTTTAGTCTGTCCAGCTCTCTCATCTCTCTACACCCTGCTCAACCAGATCAAGCTGCATCTTTCATGCGTTTAACACCATGGTGTTTGCCATTGTGTATCTCAGCCATGCCGAGTCTCGGCTGTAACTTTGTTGTGTAGCTACATCATATTATATATTGTTTAAATAAATATGATTTATGACTAATTGTATCCTCTATAGTTCACATCATTGTTCACTTAATTATTTAAGGTATGATATTGTTAGGTCAAATCTACAGTATATTATATGTAAAGTATGTCTAGATTTGGAAAGCACTTGCCTTACGTATATAAAGACAAAATAAAGCATCTCAAGCCGCACGCACTAGGTGTGTAAAACTCAGGCTATCACACAATACAATACAATTCAATATTTGACAATAGTGTCGAATCTGCAACATTAAAACACAATTTAAATTTCATAAAGCAACAATCGGATATTTGGTGATAAGTGACAAAGTGAATATGCGGTGCCTTCATGCCAAAAAGCGATTTATTGCACAGTAATTGATAAGTGATTTATAATAAATCCTAAACAATAATTTGCATCTAAATTGATGCATTGATTCCATCTCCTGTTTCTCTCTCTCTCTCTCTCTCTCTCTCACACACACACACACACACACACACACACACACACACACACACACCACTAGCTGTTGTCATCTTATTACTGTAGCTACTGCCACTTTTGCACTAAGCAGGTTGTTTGTCTTCACTGTAGAAAGCAAATCATTTAAATTAAGTTGGTTGTCTTTAAATATATATATATAATTTTTATTAATTATTATTTCATTATTTATGTTTTAGAATAACTTAATAACAGCTTTGCATTAGTACCTTGATAGCTTTAATGAAAATCGTTACTTCATTTCAATTCTGGAAGCTTCGCTGTTAGCAAAGACAGTTTTTCCGATCACATTGTGGCCACATCCTATAGTTTTTACAATTAAAACATGAGCCGGTGGTCGAAAAAAAAAAATTATCAAATGTGAAAGCACACAACAGGAAGTAGATGTCTTTCTGGTGGTGCAAAATGGGGACAGTAATTATGAGATGCGCTACGCTGTTGGAGATACACGCATCTGTGTCTTTCTCTCCCTCCCCTGGGTGCTCATTAGCCGGGAGGATGCCGAAGTCCAATTTCCCAGTAATTGCCATGTCCACCCAGCAAAATTCACTTACACACAAGTGAAAAGTGTAAATGCAAAGTATATTTACAATCTCCTTGCTTATAATTCACTTATTAATGCACCTCTAACACAATAAGACTTTTTTATCCTTTTTTACTAAACACAGCCACAGACAAAGGAATCCCAGAGCTTGCGTTTGTATTTTACCAATGTGATAATCATATTTCTTCCCCATATTTACCATGATCGAAGATTAAATCATTCTGATGAACCACAATATATCACAATTAATTTATTACAACTCTTCTATCATCTTTCCCATGGTTGTCTTGAATCATATTTATTCATAGATGAAATACTCAATCAGCTTTGCTCTTTTCTCTGTTATACAGAATTAATTAGATTGGACAAATTAGAATTGCAATTAAACTGCAGTGAAGTTCCTCCATCCCTCCCACTGGTCCCTCATCAAGTCTACCAAAGCATCCATCCTTTGAAATCGCATTAAATATGCATTAGTGCAACGTCTGGGTGTCTGACTTCTCAGAGATGCACTTAAAGTCATGTCTGATGAGCAATGGGAATGTGTTGGTTTTTTTTTTGACCTATTGGATAAGAATTTCATGCTTTATGTTATATATATATATATATATATATATATATATATATATATATATATATATATATATATATATATTGTGTATATAGTGTGTATTTAGCCTTTAAATGAATGATTCTTTGTTGTACAGTACATGATTATATTGCATCATGGATATTTCTTTGTTTAATTGTAGGTTTGTGTGTGAAGGTTAGACGTGGCATCTTTGTTGCATGTGGGGATTCTTGTTAAAAGCTTCTCTTTGTCCTTGAATGACTGCAAGCATTTCCTCACCATTACACTATCAACATGCCTAATGTTGTGAAAGAAAGGGTTGAGAATTAAGCTTTTATTCCATCTTGATTTCTCTTGAATGAATATGTCTTTTTATTATTATTATTATTATTATTATTATTAGTAGTAGTAGTAGTAGTAGTAGTAGTAGTAGTATTATTATTATTATTTTATTTTTTATACATTTTATTAAAGCATGCATTCTTTTATTTCATAGGTTGGTTGTTTAGTTCATTCAGTTTTCTACTCATTCAGCCTGACATATAACCAAATGCTAGCCAACTGCTTGTTTAGAGCAAAATGCAGCCTGTAATAACACTGTGTTTTCGGTGATAAAAGCCACCAATCATTCTCTTCACTTCTCTAAATCCCTCTTTGGCCAATGACACAATAGAAATGCACTACCAGCCCATATAAAAACAGCAATTACAAAAATAGGCAGCAGACCAAAACCGGGGCCCTGTGGAGAGAGTTCAAGAGCACTTTCAGCTGAACAGTTTGGGTTTGTCACAACAGTTTGCCAGTTAGAACATAAGCACACCATGATGGAGTTTTTCACTAACTGTATTCAAAACTGGAAGGTTATTCTCCGTTAAATATTTTGTCCTTCACATATGTTCCACTCTGATAGACTCTCTTACCCTCGCTGTTGACACACTGCACTTGGGGCTCCTGTGTTCCAGGTCCACACTCTTTGTCATTGTCAGGAATACATTTCTCCAGCTTCAGCAGCAGCCAGTCGTAGCAGCTGGGCTCCTCACAGGGTATGGCCTCTGTCAGGTGAGGGCAGCTTCCCGTCCCACCTGTGGGCTCATTTAACACCTTCCTCTTCCTCAGTTTGAAACCTAAATACCATAAACACAGGCACATGTGGAATCAGTAATTAAGGACATAGAGTTATATTTACAGTGGGTGACTTAAGTTCAAAATGTCTAGCATAAGGAAAGCATGGCAATGATATGAAGGACAAACTGACCAAGCACCCATAGGCAATATATAGAGCTCGCTATAAAGTAAGGGTTGTTCGTTATATTATCCATACAAAAACATTTTTTGAGATATGAAATGGGTCTAACTTCACACCATGACATAACTCCAGCAGTGCATAAGTCTGTACTTATATCTTAGGTCTGAAAACCAATGTGCACAAATTTGGTATTAACTACTTACTACACACTGTAACGCGTCCCTACATACAGCTGTAAGAGAGGATTATTTTTAACCCCATACAATGCCACACCCACACAAAGTATACTCATACTTCAGTAATCCCAATCTGCTCATTATAGAAAAAATGCCTTGCTGTTGCTCTACTCCAAAGTGAGTACTACTGCTAGTGTCACTTTACCGGGATAAAAAGTCGTCATTGAAAATTGTGGAAATTGCAGGAAACATTCCTACTCATTATTCCAGCTTACCTCCAAGTAGACAGGTACATTTAGCATTCTATCATACGAAATCGACTTTGAATTAGAGCTTTAAGGACGAAGAGATGGTCCAAGGTCACCTACATCATCCCGCAGCACCCATCTCTGCAGGCTCCCAATCTAATTCTTACTACAGTTTCAGCCTGATAAGAGGATCCACAGGGGGTCATAGGGGGCCTGCAGGGCAGAAAGAGTCGTGGAGTCTCTCTCTGATTATTTCTGTAAAGATGACATCCAGTTGAACGTGTCTATTGTTTATTAATTTTATTTTATATGATTTTATTTTATTTCTTTACAGGTCTTTCATGTTTTTGCCATTTCCTATGCATCCGTTGTACATTAATGTATGCAGATTAGGTTCTATGTCCTTTCTACACTTGCAGATAAGAAGCTAACTGATCCCTTGGCGATAAATAATGGTAATTCAATTCAATTTTCTCCATCTGCTTTTTTTTAGCCACACAGACTCACTGTGCATGGGGAGAGAAGAAATACTGGAGGACACCATATCACATGCTGCTAATCAGATCTAAACAGCATGATGATGCTTGTGTGTGTGTGTGTGTGTGTGTGTGTGTGTGTGTGTGTGTGTGTGTGTGTGTGTGTGTGTGTGTGTGTGTGTGTGTGTGTGTGTGTGTGTGTGTGTGTGTGTGTGTGTGTGTGTAAGAGAGAGAGATAGAAAGAGACTCTAATGTTTAGGGATTTTTTGAGAATCCGTACTAACTAATATTCACCAGGATTTCATGGGCACTGAGGGTCAAAACCCTGCAAAATGTTCCAGTTGGTCATGTGATTCCCAACAACAAATCTTTCATAAACGTTAAAAGCTCAAGCGGCTGATCCTAAAGCTGATATGCGTTTACTGAGGTAAGACTGCAGTCTGCCAACATGTGTTTGAAACATAAAAAAGACAAAGTACCCCACGTGTCTCCTTTAGCCTACAGCTTCCTGCATGATAAACTCAGCCCTGAGCACTGGTGCATGCTGGCAGCCGTATGTTCACAGAAGACAGAGTGGGCGTTGAGGAGAGAATTTATCGTTAAGATCATGAGTAAAGAACTTCCTTTCATTTTTTCATCAGTTCAGGTCACTTTATCAGGGAAGAGTAAATATCCATTAAATATGGCACACGGGTCATCAGCCTCTCTGACAGAGCCAACAAAAAGATCCAAACTACTTTCCTCACAGTTTTCAATTATCAGGCTCATTCCTCTTTGAAGTTTTCACAAAAGAGGAAACCCCATTTACTGTTTCTGTTTAGAGCCATTCAACCATCTGTCTTGCACTTCTTTTGACGTCAGTCCTTTTACCCCCTCTGTTTCTTTCTCCACTAAAGTAGCTCATAAGCTTTTGTGGAAATGCATTATCACTTCTTACAGCAGTAGATAAGCTCACAGTGCACTGATGGAGAGATGGAAAGATGATGCACTCTGAGTTCAGAGGGGCTGGGTTTTATCTCACACACACGCACACACACACGCACACACACACACACACGCACACACACACACACACACACACACACACGGTGATGCTGAGGCAGAAAGAAAGAAATGCCTGACTCCAGAATTAAATCAAGGTGAAATTCACCTCACATCTACAGACTGTCCCGAGTCACCTTATCAAATGGTTAGATGTCTAGCAATTTTTTAAAAATTCATAGATCGATAATATAAAGTACACATTTTAAAATCAAATTAAAGGAGTCTCCAGTCCAAAGTCGTTTGTCAAACTGTGTGTGAGTGTATGTTTTTAAAAACCTCCATAAAATAGGAGAAGTTAATAAGAGAACAATAACTACAGTATAATTTACTTGACTAGAAAATCTTACACGATAAAAACACACCCCATTGCGGTGCTGTTAAAGCATACAGAATTTGCTGATGTTAAAAATAAGTCATGTAAAACATTCACCTTTCTTGGAGCTCTGGTCCTGACAGTTTTCAAAAGTACAAGGTCCCCAAGCACTCCATGAAGAAACCTCACACTCCACTGGACATGGGATATGACACAGATGAGTGGTGTTGGGTGTAATTCCCGAACACAGATCATTGTTTACGGGCCGGGATACTGTGAGAAAACACAACACATAAAAATGTGATTACAAAACAATTGAACAGTTTCATTTTTAGTCATTTTGTCAATTAGAGATTTGCGTGTTGATTTTATGCTTGCTAGGATTCGTAATAATAATAAGGGCTCTGAGTGTAGGAGACTGTAATAAACATTATTGTGGGTTTGTAACAGCTAAGAAATGAAGAAATACCAAACACAGAAAAAGCTCAAGGTTAAATTTTAAAAGATTTGTTACGATATAAAAGACTCAAAGGTAAGGTATAAAATATAAATGTAAGATTCGTCCATTTTCTGTGGCGCTTATCATAGGCAGGTTTACAGGAGACCTGGAGTTTATCCCCAGGGGCTCCAGGCACATCTATTGGGATACCCTAGACAGGGAGACAAACCATCACAGTGCACAACCACATGCTATGCATAATATAGAAATGCCAGTTTAGCCTACGACATACATATTTTGACTGGGGGAGGAAACCAGTCTACCCAGAGAAACCCCAAAGCACAGAGAGATCATTCAAACTTCTGACACAATGCCGGCAGGAATCAAACCCCCTACACCATAGGCATGAGGCGATATGCTAACCCCTAAACCACCAGGCACCTAAAGTGACCTTTACTGTCTTCAACCAATCTCCTTCTTTACAACCAACCCAAGCGGTCCCATATAATTTCTTGTTCCTGTGAGTCAGGAGCTGGAGTCCAGCCTTGTTCCCAGTGTTCTAAGGATTGTTTCTGGACCCATTGTGACCACAAACAGAATAAAGAGATTACTTATGATAAAGAATGAATGAAAGCTTTATGTACAGTATAAATGTCTTTATTAATATACCTCAAGGGTTGCTTTTTATATCACTTGCATAGGGATGTCAAGACTTTCCAATGGTATCTTTGAAATCGTATCATTATACTGGATCACGTTTAAACGCTGCTAACAATAAACTAGAAAGGATTTCTCATTATTCTGTACATGTCCTCTCCAAGTAGTCTTTGTGTGTAGTGTATAGTGCATGTGTAGAAATCAGTAGGTGACTTTCAGCAAGGTCAAAACACACTGATGGATTGCTCTGTGGCAGATCTACACTTCATTCACATGCAAATTGCAGTGTGTGTGGTCAAAAGGTGTGTGATTTGATGGAGCTGTTTCTTAAAATGTGTGTGTGATTGCATTTAAACCGTGGGGTGGTAAGTATGTGTGACATATCATTAATGTATCATTTTAAATTTACAACCAATTGTGAGGAATAGTAACACGGTGATAATGGCTATATCTGTGTTCTTGTAGGTCACTGAGCAGGTAGTCTTTTCCTTTTTGAAATGGCACTGTAATTTAATTTGCTGAATTGAGTTGACCAGGCAAAAAAAAAAAAAGGCATGTAGTACCCTTTAGAGTGTGCAGAGCGTTATTGGCTTGATTTTGAGACAAAGAACCTCTTCAAAACTAATGATGTTATTTTCTTTGGCATAACCTCATTTTGTTTTGGTGCACACGGCTGTATGTCATTCCAATGGACAAAATCTTGTCTCTGCTCATGTCTCTTTTCAAAAGTGTCCCTCTTCACCTCCCCATTAACCAAGTCTGATTAATGACACTCTCCTTGCAGTCTGACCTTGTTCAGGTGGCATATCATTCACAGGGAGGCCAGATGGTTCACACTTTGTTCACTCAAGAGTTCCCCAGTCTAATTAGGGCGCCGATATGCCATCGGTAGCTTTGCCCATGCACCAGCCACTAGCTCCCTTTACACTGCATCATCAATAACTCCACCTAGGCATAAAAAAAGATCTGAAAGGCAGCGTCGTAACAAAGCCGTCACGCTGAACCCTCGACAGGGAGCCACTTCGATTATAAAAAGAATGAAAACATAGCCAGGGTGGAAGGAATGAACATTAGGAGCATCGCTGCTCAAAATTAGTACACAGCTCTCTACCCTGGTTCCTTGTGAATGGTGTGTGTTAATAGATGAGGAACGGCAGCCCCCCTACCGCGGGAGAGGAAATCAAGAATAGTTTCATGAGACACAAACAGCAGAGCAGGAAGCTGGATGGAGATTCCGCTTTCCTTGGCACAGCAAAATGCTTCAAGCTTCTTTTGAAATATAAAATGTAGAAGCACCATTTTTGGCATTCATAGCCAGGGCTCAGGAAGCCAGCCACAATATCCAAATGATTGAAGCAGGATTTGGGTTCCAAACAAAGCTCTCATATTTCTATGGTAATGGCACATATGGGAACCACAACAACCCATTTTACCGATCCTACTGTGTATTTGAAAGACTGGTGGTGAATTTAGCTGCCATTCCCCCAAGGGCAAGTGAGCAGATTAAATTTGCACAAAATATACCATGCTTTTTTTTTATGCAGTGCTGTTTTCTGTAACTGTCTCCTATTAAAATTAAGATGTCAGGTGTAGCTATGCCTTTCTATTAACTTCCCCAAAGGACTTACATTTTCATTATTAGCATTATGACCTAGTCTAAGGACAGCACTTAACAGCAGAATGTAAAAGGCAAGGGTATGGTACTGTATAAGAAAATTAAAGGGTAGTACACAGGCCTGTTAAGGTACACATACAGTAAGACAGAGCTTCAGTGTTATAGTATATATTAAAAGATTCTCATTAACATGAAACTTCGGCGTCTCTCGACGTCCAAATAAAGCTTTAGCAACTGGGTAACGGTCCGAGAGAGAGCAAAATTTGCTGTTTTCTGGGAGGGAGGTGTGGCAGTACTCTTGCCCCTGTCATTAGAGTGACACTAGTATGCAGAAGAGAGTAGATTCTAGTTACCGCTGAGTGTGTTCAGATAAACTGTGATAAAGCATGAGTGGCAGTTTAAAAAAGATGAGGTGGCTGGCTTCATCTGTCTGGGAGGAAGTATGTGTTAGCCCTCATCCTCCTCAGTTGATTGTAGCTGTCATGTGAACAGGGTGGTGACAGCGTGGTAATTAGGATATAAATAAATTGGAAGAATATAGGGTAAAACATAGAACATCAGGTCAGGCATCAAAATAAAAGTCAGAACCCAATTTTATTAGTGGTAAAAGCTAATTTCCCTATTAAAAGAAACACAGTTGAGCAATTGGCATAGATAGTTTCACTCTTACCATAGGTGAAATATGTCAATAATATATATATACATACATATATATATATATATATATATATATATATATATACATACATATATATATATATATATATATATATACTATTTCATATTGTTATTTTTCCTATTCTTTCAGCTGCTTCCTGTTCGGGGTCACCACAGCGGATCATCTGGTCTACATATTTGATTTGGCACAGGTTTTACATCGGATGCCCTTCCTGGTGCTACCATTACATTTTATCCATGCTTGGCAGCGGCACTGAGAGTTAGCTCTTCGAAGGTTGGGTTAGCTCCCGGCCCGGGAATCAAATGAGAGTTAAGGATCCTTATTTTGGTGGAACTAGTGGGCTTTCCCTCTTTCAGAGTTTTTTTTACATTCTGCTCTCATCTCTCCTATCGTCACATCATCATGCCTTTAGGACCAAGAAAATTGCAGCCTTTCAACAATAGAATAGATGGTCACACACACTGAAGAGGTGTAACCACACCATTTTGTCCATTTAAATCAATGTTTTTTATTCTCTCCGGATTCAGTCCGACTGTCTGTTTGGGAGCAGATGTGGCTATTGCAAGTTCTGCACGAGGTCACTAGTTCAACAATTAGAGCAGATGGCAGGGGACTTCTTCTGTCAACGTGTGGAAGAGTACGGGCACAATACCAGCTTTAGTGCCCAGCATGGGGTTGCTGACATCTATCCAGCCATGTCACATCACACATGACTGTGGTAACATTTTTTTTAGCATCCCCTGAGACAGTCTTTGATTGTTTTATATGCAATGGGGTTTTATTGTGTTTTAGATAAAAGAGTGCAATTTACAGAGACCGGTAATGTTATAATTCGGCCCAGCAGCAGGGAACCAAACCATCCACCGAGGGGTTAACTTTCAGTGCCAGACCCAAGCCCGGATAAAATAGAAGGGTTGTGTCAGAATGGGCATCCGATGTAAAACCTGTGCCAAAATCAAATATGCGAATCAGACGATCCCCTGTGGCGACCCCAAACAGGGAGCAGCTGAAGGACAACAACTACAGAGAGCTGAAATGCAGGTGGGATGAAGGCCACTTTCATCTGCTGCACCTGTTATTTTGCTTTATTTTAATTAAACTTTATCATCTAATTCTTGAGTCCAAGGTTCACTGATATTGTATCCCAGCATGTCCCAGCATGCCAAATCAACTGCCCTGCCCTCAGCACATGCCCAGCAATCCAGCTCACCAGAATACAAACAACCGAAGCTCATTCTCAGACAATCAAGGTTACTAAAAAAAAAACCCAACTATAAAGTCCTGAACCATGCATCTTCTCGTGATCCACAATTTTCTTGCTCATTCAAAGTCAGTGTCTCCAAGCTCGTTTCTTGCTATTGATATTCTGAAGGGAATCTGTGATTCTTACACAGATTTCAGCTACTCTCAGGAGATCACCAGGCATTTCCAAGCAAACTGTGAAATATGATGTCTCTAGTGGGACCTAGATCTGCCCTGAATCTCCATAAAGTGAGACATGACAGATAGCACTGCAAGGTGCCTAGGAGTAGCCTGGAAACCAAGTCTTTGCCTGCAGATACCACCACCAGGCCTGGCTCCAGAGCAGGAGTCTTAACCCTAATCTAGGCAGCATACACTTACACTTTATGGTACCTTTCATGAAAGCCTTAGGGACTGCTCTTTGTCTGACCTCTCCTTTCAGATCTGTTCACCAGGGATGGCTCTCCTGCGAGCATCAAGGACTCGATGACATTGAAATAAATGCTTGCTGAAGTACACAAACCCCTTAAACATGATTAAGTTTCAGACAAC
Source organism: Tachysurus fulvidraco (assembly GCF_022655615.1). Lineage (NCBI taxonomy): Eukaryota > Metazoa > Chordata > Actinopteri > Siluriformes > Bagridae > Tachysurus > Tachysurus fulvidraco. The sequence continues at coordinate 7,569,972 of NC_062524.1, read as the reverse complement.
AAAAACAATTTGGTTTAGCAACTAACATGACACTATTAAAACAGTGTTGTAGTTAACACGTTTGTAATTGTGTAAATGTTGAAATAACTGGTATACGATGTATTTAAGCACTTCAAACACTTTCTTAACATCTAGCCAGAATCAGACATAATCTAGAACTCATGTTATCACTTAAATTGGACTTTGATCTGATCTCCTTTCAGGCTGTCTCACGAAATATCGAGACTGAGATTGATACAGATCAAGATAGAGACAGATAAGCAGGCAGCAAGCATTCAACAGCTATCATCTGTACACACACACACACACACACACACACATACACACACACACACGAGAGTACCCTTAATCATAATGGATTTATTATTAAGATATGTATAGAACTGTATAGCAGTCAGATGTTCATTACCTTCTTTGCTCTTAAGCGAGCTGAGATTGGATGGGGAGTCAGGGGGAACTTGAACACAGTACACTTCTCTGCTCTGGATCCCTCCTCCACACAATCCTGTCTGATTTCCCCTTCTGCGGTCCTGTTGGCTGAGAAGCACATCCACCCTACATTCACTCCATTCTGTCGTCTTCCAGGTATATCTGCAATGAGCAAGAGAGGAAACCTTTAAACTTCATGTAAATGGAAAAGATCACATATTATTTAGATGTTTCAAAATGAAGAAATTGTGACAGAGGACACATTATAAATACTCTCTATAAAGTGATTCAAATACTCTCTTATATGAAGTTTCTGCAACCCCAACAATCCAAGGTAATTCAATGTTTCAATGTTTGTTTTCCTACAGATAAATCATAAAGGATCACATGTTTCTTATTATATAATTAATATATGAGTACCTCTGGCATGTTATTCACAAAAATGGTAAATGTTACAAACAATTAATAATTAACGAATTAATTAATTATATGAAAATGAGCTAATTGGTTGAAAAGATGTAAAATATATCAATTCTATGTACAAATGAAATAAAATTTAATGAAAGACTAGACTAGAAATAAATGAACCATATATTATAAAAATGATCTATATATAATAAATATAAAACTAGATTTGTAAAGTTCGTCGCGACAAACTTTGATGTTGGCTTTGACGATGCAAGTATTCGCATAGGCCGGTGCTTTTTGGAGGCGAGTGGACATAAGGGTCAGTGTTACTTTTGGAAGCAAATAGACAGAAAGCTAGGATGCCAAAGACGAACATGTGATGTCATCCGAATACTCTCGAGGAAGTTCCCTACATTGGGCTGAGTGTTGTGATATGTCACAAGTCCAGGTTGTGCAAATTTTTAATTCTCACATGACATCACGTGACATCACGTGACATGATGTGACGTCATCAGAATATCTGTGAGGAAGTTCCCCTCATTGTTCTGAGTGTTTTAATATGTCATATGTCAATGTTGTAAAAAGTTTTTTGATTTTACATATTTGGGGGTGGCGCTGCAGGACAACCGAAGGGCCAGTCGGTACACCAATTTAAAACCTTTGTTCAGAGTATCACCCTAAATTAACTGGCCGAGTTTGGTGTAGATAGTTCGACAGCTTGCCGAGTTATAAACCTCCAAAATTTAGAATGGGAGTCTATGGGGAAAAAAGGCCAATTTGTGAACCGGTACAGAAAGTACCGGAACTCGGATCACTTAGAAAAGTAAGTGCAACAAACTTCACATCAGGGTCTACAACATATCCGAATTTGGTGCATGTGGCTCGAAAGCCCTAGGAGGAGTTACTCTTGATAAATTTTTGTCTAAGCTTAAATAGGAAAACAGAATGTTGGCTTCTACAAAGCCAACATAATAAACAAAACATAAAGCCCATACAATTCCCAAGTGTAAATTACTCAGGATATTTTTGTAATGCATTAAAAATATCTAAAATAATAACATATCTTGGCTCTATTTGAAAGCTCTATTTATATTGCTAGTAAACAGAACATGAGGGTTAATATTGCAATAATAACCCTGTTTGTGGCAAAATTAATGAAATGGAGAAAGGCATTGCATTTCTGTCTATATAAAATACAGTTATGAGGGTAAATTCTTTAATGAGACAGTATTCAGACTCGATCTGTGCTTAACCCGTCAGTGGGGCTAAAACCATTTGATTTATCACACTGACTCAGCATGACTCCAGCGCAAACAAATTAGATCTATATCTTCCACAGAGACAGAATTAAAGAGCTCTGCTCCTGTAATGGGGAGATTTTATTGTGCACTCACTGATACTTTCTGGATGAATGGGCCGCATGTATTTTTCATCATAACCGTTTGTATACATCTGTGAAAATTCACCTGAGGTGCCAGAAACTTCTGTTAGATTACTGGGCAGATTAAAAAGAACTAAAGCAGTACAACAGTATACAGTACATTCCGTATACAGCAATATGTGTTAATATAAAGACCATGCTCAGCTATTAGTGAACGTGAATTCAGCTGCCATTCAAAGGTCACCATATAAACAGCTGACCTTTTATAACAATGTACACATGAACAGAAGATGACATGGGGGAAACGTGTAAGAGAGAATGACAGTGGTGTAATTACACTATATAGACTGATCCCTTCTGACATTTCAGCTAGAAAGCTCCACAACAATAAGATAGTTGAGAGAAAGCAGTGCAATGTTCACCATGTCTCATGTTGTCCTCTTGGTCACAACATGCTTGGTTGGTCAACATGCAATATTTTAATACCTTGTTTTACTGAGCATGACATTTGTGTAGGTTTAGTGAACATACTTGAATAAAGCTGTGTTGTAGTACTTGCTAAAGCTGATTGAACAGCAAACCCTGAAGCTATCAGTACTATAACTTTTAATGATTAAAAAAATGCAGTTAAATTCATAAGTCTGTCATACGTGTGACTTTTGTGTAGAAGAAGTTGTGGGTGTCAGTCAGGTGTCTTATACCTATATATTTTATTTCCTTCCCTTTTTTTCTATATACAGTATATATATATATATATATATATATATATATATATATATATATATATATATATATATATATATATATGTGTGTATATATATACATACACTGTGTCTATATTTTTGCACTGTATATTTGTCTGCTTCCTCTTATTTATAGGATTATTACTCACACCTCACTGCTCCATTATTAAAGCAGGCTGACTCTAATTGGCCCATAAAAAGATGTTATTGCATTATTTTTGGTCTGCCCTGGTCCACCTTTATTTAGCTTTAAAACGTATGTCTTTTGTAGTCCGGAATGAGGTTTACAAACACATTATATCGCCAAAAGTGTACACCTGAGCTTCAGCCCCATATATGGTTCTTCTGCAAACTGTTGCCACAAAAGAACGTTTTTTTTTATGTTGCAGAATTACACTTTCCTTTTTTGAAACAATAAACCTAAACCTGTTCAGCATGACATTGCCAATGCCCACACAGTGAGCGTCCATAAACTGAGCTGTATATTAGAGTGACTTAGCAAACATCTGAACAAAATGTAACTCTGCAGAACTGGATAAGTGTAATAAGCAGTATTGAAATCACACACAGGGTCAGAGGAGGACAGTCCTCATGCCTATATGGCACAACTGATTGAGTTCGGACCAGCTGGGGCTAATTCTGAGTGACACACACTCCTTTCCCATAGAGACAGTGAGTGATAGAGCATGGACTGGCCCATCTGTGGTGGAGATCAGATTAGACACCATATCGCCTGTCCTCTCCGACACTCCCCATTCATCACCTCCCCCTTCCATATTGGCAGCATGCCAGCACGCTGGTCGTGACTCCCCTCCCCAACCCTTCCATCAGCTCTTCCGTCTGTGTTTTTCCTCACACACAATCTGCAAAAGAATCCCCCCAAACAGATGACAGGCATGAAGAGAGGCTTATTATTACTCTCCCCACTGTTAACACCAGGCCAAACTGCCTTTAGCTGTTAATACAGCACCAAACACACACCTCAGCATGCCATTACATCAATAATCCTACTGGGAGGACAATGTGTTTATGGTGTAACTGCAAAAGTTGACTTAAATCAATGTCAATTTCAAAAGGAATGCTTGAAATTGCTGGAGAGTAGCAGTTACTGTATCTGAAGAAACTCACATATAGACAAATGGCAGGTGCTTTTCCACTGCAGAAATGAGAAAGCCTGCATTACTTACGCCACACATGGTGGAACTCCATCGCCCTGAGGAGAACATGGCTCAGATTCTTCCAGAATGGGACACTCGGCTCCTCCGGCCACATTGAACTGCTGAACGCGGCGAGTGCGTGTACGCTGACCATTAGGTCCGTTCAGGTCGTAGCATTCTTTTGAGCAGGATGACCAATCAGACCACTCAGTCACCTCACAGTCCTTGGTCATGACACAGGCCTGGTATGTAACTGGAAGGGTTTGCTGATCACAAAGACTGCAGTAGGAGAGAAGAGCATAAACATTACCACTACATTTTCCAACTGTGTCTTATTTCTTTATAATACTAAGATTATAGAAGATAACTGTGTTAAGATAACCATGTCTTTGTTTTTGTTTTATGTTCACGCGTTATCCCAACCTCTTCCTTGTGTTTCTCCCTTATTTAACCCTTGTATGTTGTTCGTATTTTTGTTACTCAGCCAGTGTTCGTGGGTCTGGTGGACACGCTGCATTTTTGGGTTTTTAATTCAACACAATCAAAAGTTTTTTGTTAAAATACTCTACAGACGTTTACTTCATCCCAATTACAAGCAATATGAACAGCATATATGGTTAATATTTTCTCTTTACCTTTATTGCATCACATTTTTTAATTAAAGTGCTACTTGTTTTTCAAATCAAATTTAATCAAGTTATGAGTGGGAAAAAATCAACAAATTTACAAGGAAGCAAAGTTTTTCAAAACTATTGATGTTTATGAATACGGGTCCCACAGACCCGAACAACATACAAGGGTTAATCCTGTTGTCTTTTATTTGCTGAGTCCTTGTCTCTTGTTTGCTGTCTCTTCTTCCTTGTCTTTGGTGTGTTGTTGATTCTGTGTTTTCTGTTCCCACTGTTTTCAGCTTTTTGTTATTTTCCCTACTAAACCCACTTTTTACGTTATCCCTGCACTTGGGGCTATATTTTATCGTGAAGACTCCCCCATTCTCGGACACTCTTACTACATACTTAATTCATCTATTGTGTCTTCTCAAAAAAAAAAAAAAAAAATCCGGTCCCAAAACTTTTAAAATGTCATTACCAAAAAACCCTTCAATGTCATTGTGCCTGTTATCTCATAGATTGCTAACAAGGTAAATTGAATCAAATGATACCTTTTACAGAATAGCTGCAGTGCATTTGCTGTTTTCATCACATCTATTCCCATTACCACTGTATAGTACTGAACATTGCTGGAAAGTGGTGAGTGATAAAATTCCTATAATATAATCAACTCCATGTTGGAATCAAATAAAATGTCACAAATCCCCTCTCTCAGCATGCAGTGCATTTCCCTGCATGATAAGCTTTCTTTTTATGTTTTGTTTTGAGTTCTGTTTACTCTGTGTTCACATTATGTGCCTTTATATTCTTGACCCTTCCTCTGTCCTCTCATTGGTCTGTTACCTAATGTGTGCGCCTGTTCTCAGTTCAGCCTGTAATTTCATTTTCAATTTCTTCCCTCCTGTTTGTTTGTCTTTAAGTAAAAGCAGTTTTTTTTGTTTTTTTTTTACAATATTGATCTTTGTTTACCGGTTTATATTTCTATGTTTCATGTTACTGTCTGTGTTCTATCGTTTATGAATATTGCTTTCATGACCGTACCAGTTAGTGTTTTGGTCTAAGCTACAGATTACAATTACGATTATTGGATTTGCTCAAATAAAACATGTGTGTTTACACACTTGAGTCTCTCTAGTGCATGTTATATAATCACTGAACCTTATTAAACCGATGACACAAAATTGTACTGCTGTTTAAACTCTGACCTAAATTCTTTATATGAATTTCTCTCGGGATTTTTTTCTGTAAGTGATGTTAGATATGCATCAGCCATGACTTTCATATAAATTTTAATTAACAGATATCAAACCCAATTTTCCATAGAATGATTAAGACTGTGTTCCTCTCAGCAGGCCCTAAGAGAATCATGAGCGGCAGAATTTCACTTCCCGCTGTGTTTTAATTACCCGATTCAAATTCTGGGGTTGTTGATTTTGAATGTTAAAGCCACATGCAGGTATAGTTTACTTTTAATTCTACACTCTGTATTTTCTTATTTGACTAATACAGCAGTTCCACCACATAATATTTCAGATGTTAAGGTAAAGTAAGACAATAATGCTTTACTCAATTTTCAATATTGATCTAAAATAATATTCATTCATTATTTTTATTTTTATTCATTATGCCATTTTATTATTATTATTATTATTATTATTATTATTATTATTATTATTATTATTATTATTATTATTATTTTTATTAAAAAACAAATAAAGATTATAAATGCCATATGTTGTTGCAAATTTAGCTGGTGTTATGTGCACCTACAGTCTAATTTTATTGATTTTCAGCCCACTTCTGGATTGACTTGAAAAAAAAAAGACTTGAATGAGACTAACCTCAGTTCTCCTGTGGTCCCATTCTTGTGCACACATGTCACATCCCTGGTTTGGTAGCCCACTTGCAGGTCCCAGAACTTTCCACCCTGTCGATTCTGCCGGTTCCTCGTCCTCTTCTTCTTAATGAGCTCTCGAGTTTCTGGGTCCTTCACTCGGACTCTGTCCCTCACTCGTTCCCCTTTAGCTCTTTTCAGCTCTTTGTTCTTACGCCTTTTCGCTTGTCGTTCTTGCCTTGCTTGGTTTTTGTCTTGTTGATTTGGCCTGTCACGGCGATTTTGTCTGTCTTTTCGATTTGGTCTATCGGGATGTTTTTGTCTATCTGGGCGTTTTGGTCTGTCTTGACGATTTGGCTGGTCCTTACGTTTGGGTCGATCTAGGCGATTTGGCCGATCCTTACGTTTGGGTCTGTCAGGTCGTTTGATTCGATCAGGTCTTTCTGGTCTTTTGGGTTGGTCAGGTACTTCAGATTGGGCTTCATCTACTTGCCTGGCCTGGCGTGATGGGGGCATAGTGCAGTACCCCCAGGATCCTACCCTGAGGCTGTACATACTCTCCTCACCCTCACATTCTTCTTCTTGACAGGTTTGGAATTCGGTAAGATTGGGGCAAGCCGAGCCCCCAAATAGAGGTGGAGCTAGGACAGACCTTATTCGGTTCTGCAAGCCAATACCACATGTTTTAGAACATGAGCTCCATGGAGAAAACTCAGAGACAACACAATCCTGTGGGCATGGAATGAGACAGGCCTGCTCCAACCTCGGCTTGGGCTCAAAGTATTCACAGATGGTATCATCTGCAGGTGCACTGTTACTCTTCTGGACACAGGCCACCTCACGGGTCTGGATGCCTTCCTCACCCCGTGTGCACACTGCTGGCCGTGTTACTGCAGGGTTGCGCAGGGAGACAGGAACACACTCGTTCCATGCCCCCAGCTGCCAGTCATACAGTTCCTTGTGCCAGTCACAGACACGGAAACAGGTTTGTTGGTTATCAGGCCGTTCGCTCTGTGGACAGTTGGTATGAAGAGTAGTCCAGCCCTCAGAGTGGGCACACCACACTGCTCTGCTCTGGCTCCCACCTGGACCGCAGTCATTGCCCATACACCTGCCCCAGGGCCCTGTCAGAAATGACAAAATAGGCTGAAAGGTTATGTACAGTTCTAATATCTTTACAGTTTTGTTATTCTTTTTTATTATAATATCTGTACATTTAGTATGCATTACAAGTGACATTTTAACATATCATGCATATATAACATGCTGGGACATAAATCACTTTACTGACTCAATAGTTACTCACAAAGCACTGTTAATAAGGTATGCTGATGTGTATTTAATTCTCCTGATGATGCACAGCATTTAAATGGCTGAGTCTCTCCTGTCTTACAGAAGGCTCAAATAATTTGAAAGCTCCTCATTTAAAGAGTTCAATTAATGACATTAATATACATGTACAGTACTTAAAACAACATATCCACTAGGAACTGCACACATGACCTAGCAACAAATAGAATGATCATTTCCTAAATCAATATTCCTCTATTCCCAGGAATGCTATAAAGGTAAGTGTATCAGGAATGATGGACAGTAAATGATTGCCACTGCTGATGGGTTTGGCAGAAAAAAGCTGTGTACACAAAACAAAATGAGATGTGACTAAAGAGATGCTTCAGGAAAGTGGGTCAGTATAAGCTAAAAAAAAAAAAGAAGAAGAACCTTTTTCATAGTCCACCATTCTCTCCAGCGTTCTTAAAAATTCACTACCTTCATTCTGGTGCCAAAAGGTCTGCATTCACATTGTCTGCTAGACACATCTGGATTTATTTATTTATTTTTTTTGAAACAGCTTTTGCAGCTTAAAAGGAAAATCCGTTCTTATACTATTGACAATATCCCAGCAATTTATTTTTCTTTATAGTTTTATATATATATATATATATATAGTTTCAACATGGCTGATTGTGTTTGACGTTGTTGTCTTCCTGAGTGCTTGTTGTAAAGCCTTTTCTTAAAAATTAAACATCAATGTAGTTGCCTGGCCTTTGGAGGACTCCACGAGTCTCCTAACTCAGTACTCATGTACCTACAGTTTAAAGTGCATGGGCTGGAGAGTGATTTACCAAGGGCCAGGGAAGACAGAAGCTCTTTGAAGGCTTGCTTTATGGCCCTACTCGATAAAGGTGAGGCAAGGAAATAAAAATGTCAGCAGAAGAAGCAATGGATAGAATTAGCCTGCAGCTGAATCTGCAGCCGTGCGGTCAATAAAGATCAATGGTAACCTCGAGAACCTGGACCAAAAGGTAGAAACAGTGCAGGTCCATCCCCAATTGCCTATACACACAGCTTCATCACTGAAATAAGAAGAAATGGGTCAAACTTTTTTATACTTCTCTGCAACAAACTAGACATACAGTATGCTGCTGACTACAACAATCATGTGGCCTTCCATTTCCACCTATTTAATTCCCAAAGCTTGCTACATCCTAATCCAGAGAAATTAAGATTTGGTTCTTGAGTACAGACATAGTGTTAGAGAGTAAATTAACGTAGTGTAAACACTTTTGTAAAGGTCCTAAACCATAGGAGATGTGTTTAGTGCTGTAACATGTTAATTCCCCTTTTCCAGGAGAGCGGCATCCTTTTCACTCTGAGCCTTAGCAGGCACCCTGGGTAATTTATGAGGGTGTCACAGGGTGTCATGGTTATCCACAGGACACAGGACACCAGGGAAGGGTACACTATAATCAGGTTCTGTCATCCATTGGAAAGAGATGCCAAGGGGAGAAAAATATACAAGAACAGGAACATAAGCTGGAAGTGATTCATTCATTGTATTTACCCAATTGTGGCATTGTTGGTTTATTAAAAAATCATTTTAAAATATAAAAGCCTTTGAGAGAACAGGATATGATTCGACAGAACTAATTGAAGATCAATATTCCTTTCACAAAATGTATATATTTTCTTTTAACGGAGCTGGCGATAGAAGAACACACTGTAATCATTGGTAGCTCAGTAGGTAAATCAGAAGGGTGAGAGTTAAAATGCTATTGCTGCCACTGTGGTTGTTTTTTGTTCATGGCACTTCTTATAAATTAATTTAGCTTGTGAAATTCATTCATTCATTCATTCATTTTCTACCGCTTATCCTAACTTCTCGGGTCACAGGGAGCCTGTGCCTATCTCAGGCGTCATCGAGCATCAAGGCAGGATACACACTGGATGGAGTGCCAACCCATCGCAGGGCACACACACTCTCATTCACTCACACACTCACACACATTTTAGAGATGCCAATCAACCTACCATGCATGTCTTTGAACCGGCGGAGGAAACCGGAGTACCCGGAGGAAACCCCCGAGGCACGGGGAGAACATGCAAACTCCACACATACAAGGCGAAGGCGGGAATCGAACCCCCAACCCTGGAGGTGTGAGGCGAACGTGCTAACCACTAAGCCACCGTGCCCCCAGCTTGTGAAATTATTCTCGTGAATTTTTTTTTTTTTTTTGGAGATTTTTAAGCTTTTTCTCCCACTATGGACCATGGATTGTATTTTTAGTAATTTGACCCCAGTAAGGGTATTCTGCATGTCCGTCCTGTCTTTTAGTGCCAGAGGTAACAATTATATGTTTGCTGATAGATTTACAACTTTGTGTTAATGAAATAGGCAATTATTCATTACTCAATTATTCATTCAGTATTATTATTTTATATAGTGATGGGCTTCCATTTGCATACTTATGTAAGCTATATAATTGTCACACCCAGAGCAAAAAAAATCGATAGCTGTTTGTAATCTTATTAGAAATCCAGGAACTAACAATCATTCAGAAGTTAAACATGTTTTTGTCTTGTATTGTTTTTCTGCTTTTCTCCTTTGCTTGTCTCCCATCTACACGGCAATCTCAATTACAATCTCTATCGTGTATTCTGTTTAATCATCCAACACATTTCAAAGGCCTGTGTAAATTGGATGAAAGGTCACCATTTGCAAATGTTAAGTTAAGCCTTGTACCGGTAAAGCCTGTGTCTTATTCACAGATACAATTTATTTCTTTTGCTTAGCAGCTATCAGAACAGCCTCCCATTGCTGACAGCCACAGGGTTAGAGATTTCCCGTAGTGTGTATCCCTGCATGCCAAGAAAAAAGATCTGTGCAAAATCATTTCCAAATTGGTAATGAGATTTTTCCCGCTGCATCCTCTCTTCTCTGTCCATGTCTAAGTGAATGCACATGATAGGAAAAGACACACAGATTTAGAAGCTTATGGCACATGGTTCATAGGTGTTACAAGGCTCCCACATGGGAAGACCTGGCTGGCATGTCTGAATAGCTGTCATATGCGCACCTGAAAATTAAGCATCCCACATGGCTGTATCACACTAGTCTCCCCTGCCAAAAGTCACCCTACAGTCTGTTCTGCTTTTCAGACTGTGTCTTTTTTCAGCCACATTGTAAAGAGCAGTAAAATCTTTGCACGGTTAACATTTTCACAGTGGCTGTTTTCATTTGGCACTGCCATCTTTCAGGAATCTTCTGCTAAAACAGACAGCGTAGGACGAAAAGCAAAATGAAGCAATTCTAGTACAAGCCTTCTGACCGGTGATCTCTAGATATATCATCCATCCATCCATCATCACAAGTTCTGGTCTCATCCTCATCTCAAAGGCCTACCTGGGAAGGCAAAGCTTTCATAAAACAGATCCGCTTTTCTTTTTCGAGAGCACACACCATACACTGAGGTCAGAATGCAGTGCTTTCTGGCCCTTACAAACTGACCCATGCTGGACTGATTTTCAACCATGGAGATCAAACAGCTTGGGGGTAATGACAGAGATCTGAGGGTTTATTTTCTGGAATCCCCGTAGGTATTCTTCACAAAAGCCGAAAGGTAAAAAAAAATCTCCACAAAAAGGCCTCTTCAAAGCATTTTTTCTGCTTCCATTGTGGTTGGACAAATTTTCTTGTCAGCATGCAGCAAATGAGGCATATTGGAAACGTAAGGAAGGAAGTGAAGGATTGATCTTCCACCACAAGGCGTTCTACAGGAAAAGAGATGTTGTCAATGTTATATTTTGTTATGGAGGACATCGTAATTCTCATGAACAAAAAAAAATCTCAGATTTACATTTATCTGTACTAAGCAGAGGGTTATCTTCCCTTTTTACGAAAGGGCATTATATGCCTCATTTGGGATGTCGTGCAACATCAAAAAAGGCTTATTCTCCACAACGCACAGTGCATTCCTTGCAGGCATCCTTTTCAGCTTCATTAAACTGCAGGGGTGGATAAGGCATAGACACTTTTATGTGTTAGGACTTAAAAGCGATGTAGAATTCAATCTGATCAAATAACTAAGCAGTTAGAGGCTTTCCTTGTGGGTTCAAACATGACACTATGACGGCCCTTGGCACAACTTTATGGCACTACCGTATAATGTGAACCACAGATTTACCACCATCATTTACCCTTTTACCTTAGACTGTCTTATACTGGGCTATATGAAAACAACCCGAGCTTAAACCCGACCATTTTTATCTCATTAGTTCACGACTCCTATCATTCCTGTTCCCATGATTTATTACTACTCCAGCACTACATTAAGCATAGCAAGTGACGGTTTGTTTTCTATTTACATTTGGTAACATTTGGTTCCTTTTGAGAAATGATAGTAGTAAAGTGTAAAAGCTTCTACAACTGATGAGATGTGGTAAATGCAAGAATATAAAGAACAAATGGTTTTCCTCTATTTTCTTTCATGTGCATTAAACAATAAATCTGACTGAATTACTGGAGAAATATAAAGTTGTGAGTGCAGTACTGAAGAAACGTCAGACCACGTGCTATATACAGTACAACTGGTCGGAGGAATCATGCAAGCCAGTATACAGTAAAATCTCAGATGTAAATTCATATGTTGCTTGTCAAAGCTCTGTTTCACTCTATGTAGCTCTATAAAATGCCATAATTTCTTCATACCTTGTGTTTTTACTTCATCATCATGTAGAAGTAAGTAGACAGGCAAACATTGACAGGTTATATTTAGTGTTATGATTCACTGAATTTGACATTTTGAAAAAAACAAAACAACATTTTTTTACCATTTCAGATTCATTTGCAGCATTAAAATAGCAAAGCAATATAAAAGCATCACATTTGGGAGCCCAAAGTCTATGGCACGCCTTTTCTAATGCAGAACTCATGCCAAAAGGGACGTCAACACATTAATCATAGAATAAGTATGGACATGTTTGTACTGTCAATCTCATCCAGTAAACACTAGTGTGTTCACTTCAATATCTCTCCACCAACATTTCATACTACTATAAATCATTGGTGTAGGGGAGAAAAGAATGGTAGATGAAGATGAAGTGTGTGCATGCGTGTGTGTGTGAGTGTGGGTGTGTGTGTATGTGTGTGTCGCAGCAGTGAAAATGGTTTTGGAATTACACATTCAATACCAAGCTCTGACTCACTGAATAAATGAACACAAAGCCTTGCAAACAATTATTTTCACCTTTCAAAAATTGCTTTCTTGTTCTTAAAAATAAAAATATATGATCATATACATGCTAAGTGGACAGCTATTTAAAAAAACAATGAAATTAAATGAGCTCAATTAAGCTCAACGTATTCGCTTGCGAGGTCATTGAGATTGTAAAAACATAATCGAACATCCCACACAGACCGAAGTGCATACAGGAAAAAAAAAGCAAGAATTATACAGAAGCGATTTTATCTAGGGAAAATCACTCGTTCACTGTTCATACACACTTTCTAACACATACAAATGGCATTTATTATTTATTTGGTTACTCTTATATAAAGTCTGACCCTTTCAGAAAATATTATATTTATACTCAATTTTTTATACTTTATATTTATACTCAAACTACAGTACTGTAAACAACTTAAACGGTAGGGAAGTATACAGTGTTAGCATTTATGTAAGCATCCAGAAAGGTTTTGTAGGCGAAACAGACAAGCTACAGAAGCAACAGACTAAGAAATCTAAAAGGACCTAATTTTGCAATCTGTCTTTTCAACAAATTGATGATAGGAATCAGTCTGTACTCAGGTTTTTTTCCTTGAAAGAAAAATGAAAAAACGACTGACTTAAAGCGGCGATAACAATAATAAACTGTAAGGCAATAATTAGCGTCTATAATTCTGAAGAAATTAAAGAACGCTAAGAAAGAGTTCTTTTCTTTCAACCAAGCAGCAGAACAAGTTCTGTTTTTGGATTTTTAGCCACTGACAATTATGGCATTGTGAGATTTAAATTCACTTTGATTTCTATTGGTATTTTACACTAGGCTTTGTAACAAACCCGGATTTCAGATGTAGATTTATATTTAGCTCCCAGAGTCAAAGAAAAACACCAGACATGACATGAGGAAGAAAGCTTGAGAGAAAACAGACTTGGAACAAGAAAAAAGGAACTCGTCCTCCTCTTAGAAACATTGGTTATTCAGATTATTAATCATCCCTTTTTATATTATAAAGTAAAACAGTATTACTGTAAGTGTGTTGAAATGGTGTTGTATATTTTAGATAAGTGTACTGGAATGATCACAGGACAGTCTTTATGATTACAGCAGATACAAATCTATACTATCTGCTGAGATTTTCCACTTGAGAAGAGGATCCATTGAAGCGAAGAAAACAGCATATTTCAGTGAAATTGAATGTGAAGCCATGTTTTATGTGCAAATCTAAATCAATTGCATCTGTTTGAAACATGTAAAATTGCACACGTTCACAAAAATACGAACAGACAAAAGTAAATCTGTTCCTTCAAACTGCTAACTGGTTATTCGACCAAAAGAGGGACAGATATTTTGCCTGAAGTCTGTGATCTTCTATTGTTAAAAGAAGACAGAACTGCACTGTACAGAGAGAGAGAGACAGAGAGAGAGAGAGAGAGAGAGAGAGAGAGAGAGAGAGAGAGAGAGAGAGAGAGAGAGAGAGAGAGAGAGAGAGAGAGAGAGAACAGACCTTCGCCAAAACACAGAGGGGAGTGACGAGGCACCCAGTGACAGCTTGAGCCTCTCGCACACAAAGCACAAAGCACATGCTGTTTAGCCCTAGCTTTGTGGAGACAGACACACAAAATCCTTTGTCCTTTATTCTTCTAGCACCAATTTTAGAAACGCTCTTTCTTCCTTTAGAACTGTAGCTCTCTAGCTACCCTGTGTGCATACAAATCCGCGGCTGCTGAGTCTCTATTTATTCCGACACAGAAGAATAAATCAAGTCTAATCGCGGACACCATTAACGCTATAGCCAAGGACTAATTAGGTAGAGAGGGAGGGTGGAAGATATAAAAGAGCTAGCACAGGTCCAAGGACAAAACAGTCCAAACATGCAATCACAGGCAATCTTTTGACGGTCTGCCAAGGTTCCACCTGCTGATGTCTGGAGCTGCTGCATTGATCGCAGGCAGAAGGTTCACAACTTATTCAATTAAGCAACACTTTCTTAAGCTTTCAGTTTAGGAGGGATCACCCACTGAGAGAAGTAACCTGAATAGTTACAATTGGAAATTTTGCACACTTCCACACACCGGGTCAAGTTTAGCTTCACCTCTGAGGCGTGTGTAAACTATACTCAGGGCAGCTGGTATAAATGGGTGGACTGTCTTTGAAAGACATAAATAAAGAATTTCTTTTTGTCATCTACACAGATGCCATCAATAAGACCTTCAAATATAATGCATTACTCAATTCTAACAGTTTCATCATTGAGCTATTGATAGCCCAACCGTCTATCACAAGCAGCCATCACTGACTACACTTATGGCTCTAGGGATAGACTGATGATCAGTCATAAAGGATGGGTCACAGTAGGAGTCACAGTCAACAATGCCTCAAGACATCTGAACAATCTCTACAGTTATAGTTATATATATATATATATATATATATATATATATATATATATATATATATATATATATATATATATATATATATATATATATATATATATCATCCTAGTGGGGAGGAAAACAAATGCAGACATAAAGAAACAGGGAGGGAATGAGGAGTGAAGCTGATCCTAACAGAGAATCTGGCCTTTGAGAAAAAAAATGGGATTAGTCAGAGAAGGAAGCAGGGGGTGGAAGAACTGACATCATGATGATGCGTCTGAGAGGATGTTTAGGTGTAAGACAAAATCAGACAAAACATTTTTTTTTCAGTTAACTGGCATGTCTCCAATCTCTTATTGGGAATTCTTGTTCTCTTCATGATGCGCTGACAATACTGTAACTAAATAAACCTTTCTGGATTGAAAAAAGAAGGAGAAAAAGAGAGAGGCAGCATGAGGTCTGTCGGTTCAGTGGTCTGCATGGTGCACAAACAGCAGGTTTACAGGCTTCATGCTGCTGTTCTGATTAACATCCCGTTCACATCACTCCAGCATATGTTTTGATCTACTGCGACCAGTGTCTTTTCTCCTCTACCACGTTCTACAGATGGTGTTGTGATTTGTCTCATATACTGAGGCATTAAAATAGAATCAAAAAATTTAAAAAATGCTTAAACGCTGCATGGTGTCACTGAAATCTGTGGTAACCAAAATGATGAAGGGTTTCTCTTAACTTACTTAACTTTTATGTCTGTGTAGTTTCAAGATTATAACGGTGGAGTGTGTTATGTGTGTGAATCTACATGACACTTACGTACTGTATAAAACAACCGTCAGAAAAATAAATCAACATTTATAAAGTTCCCAGTGTACTAAATTACATGATAATATCATAACTGACTATGTACTTCAGTGTGCTTCTGGAAAATTTGAGTCAAATAACAGTTCGTTCGTGTATTTGTTTGTTGGTTCGTTTGTTCAGTCATCCATCGTCAGTGACAACTTTGTCCTGGTCAGGGTTGGTGGACCCGAAGCCTATCAAAGGAACATGCACTTTGCAGTACTTTACAAGGCAATTTCATTCACGACTAGGAGCAATTTAGCATTGCCATTCCAGAAGTGTTTAGAGTAGGTGCAGAAATACCTGAATAAAACCCACATGGACACAGTAATTCAAACTCAGGAGTAAACTCGACAATCTGGTGCACGTAGGAAGCAATGCAGTCAAGTGGAAAATAATGCTTGCTCCTGAACTCTATGAAATATTAATGCTGTACAACAGTGCTACATAGTAAAGGTTTCAACACTGACATTTAAACTTTAATCAAACAGTCATAGGTATAATTATATATGTATATGTTCAGTGCGTTTAATTCAGTTTGCAAAATTAATGACAGAGTTTTTATTTGGCTGATTGATTGATTGATTGATTGATTGATTGATTGATTGATTGATTGATTGATTGATTGATTGATTGATTGATTGATTGATTGATTGAAATCATCCATAAAAAAATATATTATAAAACCCTGCCAGTTCAACCTTATTACTTTCAACCCTATACAAATTCCAAGTGCAAGCCTCAGCTATTAAAAAGGTTTCTATGGTTAATGTTTTTAGAATTACGCAGTGTAATTGGCACCTAAATTGTGCAAATATCAATACTAATCAATAGTAATGATTGATATTAGTGGGAGGCTTTTTGCATATTTATGTCACTTTGACATTAATTAATAATGTAGAATGACAAAAGCGGTTCCTACTGTACGTCTTACACCTTATATATATAATATATATATATATATATATATAGTGTAATTTGTCAGACATGTGTCCTATAGCCCAATGATATGGTATTCATAGGATATATGATACTAATAGTTAATTTACATTTATACAATAGCAAGTAATTTGCATTGTTTTCCAGGTTTCAAGCTAAAAGCAACAGAGCTGTGAAGCCTCATCCGTTGGTGGGAGAGAAAACCACTTTATCACATCCAAACTTTCCATAAATAGCCCTGACTGTAGTCAAACCTCACATAACAAAACTGTCTGGTAGACTTTGTATTGTATAATCTTTAATTCTTTATCTCTCCTGGGTACTCCATCATTTTTAGAAGGAAGCACAGTGTCTTTGTGTAATCCTGAATGCAAAGCTAGTGTAGGATAGCTTGTCCATCACTCTAAAATCACACTTGAAGATATAATCATTAGGCATAGCAAAAAAAAAAAGAAAAAAGAAATGGGATTAACCTGAGTTGCCTCTGAGTTGAGAAAATCCTTTAATGTTGATTAAGATGCTTTACATTACATTTACAGCATCGGCCTCTTATCCAGAGTGAATTATAGTTACCTCATTTATACAGCTGAGCAATTGAGGATTAGGGGCCTTGCTCAGGGGCCCAGTTGTGTCAGCTTGGTTGCACTGGGATTCAAACTAGTAGTCCAAACCATTGAGCACCCACATCCCCATGTGGTAATGAGGTGTAAACAATCCATGTCTCCCAGCTTCAGCAAACATGTACAGTATAGATTGACGACAATCTCTCATGTGACTGTCATCAACTATCCTATTAACTATTGTTGAATCAACAGCATGTTAGCTGTTTGCACTTGTTGATGTTTCATAGATAATCTATGCACATGCTTTATGACTAATGCTTTATATTGTCAATAATTTATTGACTATATACAAATATAGTCTCACTATATACGAAACACAGAAAAATCGATAACAACTATTTGTCATTTTGTTCATAATCAGGTGATATTCTGCTCTAATAATAATGTACAATCTACAATACTATCTAATAAAACCTTACCACTGAATATGTAGCATTCCAAAAGAAACAAACAATGGCTACCACATGTGGTCAGACAGTTGACAGTGTAGAAGCAAAAACATGTAATAGAATTCTTCAGAAAATTGGTAAATGTTAAATTGTTTTTATTTTTGCTTAAGTAATTTATGGCATTTTAAAAATACTCTCAATATTTTTTAGAAGAAATGAGCATGCAAGACAGGAGTTGATATAATACATTCATCTTTGCTTTTTTTCATTAAAGGAACAAGTGCCAGAGGAAGAATTAAGAGTCCAGTGGTAATGATAATGACAATGCTGGTGGGAATAATGATGCTTATGATGGTGGTCCTGCTGCTGCTGCTGATGATGATGATAACAAGGATGAGGAGATGGCGATAGTGCTGTTAATGATAGCAATGATTACGTCATTTGTGTTATTAAAGCAATTACTGCTATCTAACTGCTAACAAACACATGCACATGAAATAAAATGACATAAAGCCTAATTGTAAACACACTAAAGCTATATAATCAGAACTGATCTAAGCAGCTCAACGATCCATATATGAGCAATCCACAGATGATTCAGAGAAAACAAGAAGACCTAACCAGAGAGCTGCCAGTGTTTGATGATTTGAGGAGATTAGGAAGGATTTACATAAATGACAAAAGTGGAATGGTTAAACAGCATGCTAAGCAACATGTTCCGAGCTCCACATGATCTGCTGTATTTCGCCAGCAAGAAGCAGTGAGCCATTATGGCAGCTTAGATAGCCAAGCAAGAAAGGTATGAGCCAGGTTTGAATGCTGGCAGACACAAGCATTAAAACCAGTGATGGTGATTTAACAAGAAGAGCATTGTAAAAAATCTTTTTTTTTTTTTTTTTTTTTTTTTGAATCAGCCTTTAATCCGGACAGCGTGCTCTTTTGTATTGACAAATGTGACCATACAATATTAAGGGCATACATAGCAATTAGCTACTCATATACAAAAGAAGCATCAAGCATTTTTTAAATCTCCAAATCCACACTCTGTACTTGAATAGCGGTGGAGTTTTTAATATTATCCTTTATCCACAATTTCATTAAATGAAGTGAATCTGCGGCTGACTCGCACATTAAAGTATGCAGAAATATCAGCAACACCCTGATAGCACCATTTGCAATATGGTAGCAGTTCTGACTAATGGTGGAAACAACCCACTCGACATGGTCCACGAGTCCTGGATTTATCAAACTTTTCTACAAACGGGAGCCAAATACTGCATCTGCTGCTAGTGGCTATGATTCAGAATGTATAAGATCACAGGCACTGGCACAACCAGAAAATAGAGTCCACATGTTTGTGATTAACACAGACTCAGAGAGAGATATTAGCCAAAGCCTGAATGCTGTTGTAGTTTACTCTACAACAAATGGAGATCAAATGGTGGAATCCTAAAAATCCAGTTAAGCAACCAACTCTGCTTCCTGTGCTGTTTACTAACCCAGCGCCAGTAGGGAATGGGGGAATTAGTTGTGCTTGAAGGAAAAATCTGTAGCAAAAAAATTGCGAAAGAAAACATCCTCTGCCTAATAACCTTGAAATGACATATTACCATCCTACTAAGCTTCTCCAGCCTTCCATCTAAGTCAGTGAGCTTGACAGATTGTGGTGCATGAATATTAAAATGCATATTATTGCAGGGCACTAAGTCTTATAAAATAGTATGAATGAATAAGATGACATTACATACACTCAACATATTTAAAAGTAATTGCCTGTCTTATTGTTTAAGAGGGGAATTTACTTAAGTCCCTGTGTTACCCTGTGTCCCTGGGTTGCCAGTGTATACTTGTTTTCTGCATTCTGCCTTTCAGAATGATAATCTGTGTGTGTGTGTGTGTGTGTGTGTGTGTGTGTGTGTGTGTGTGTGTGTGTGTGTGTGTGTGTGTGTGTGTGTGTGTGTGTGCACGCATACATGAGCGTGTCTCTACCATTGCTGTGAAAAAAAGAGAGATTGTTGGATCAAACTCTCTGTGGAAAGTTCATATAGCAGCACTGGTCCTTTTAACATAAATTAAACATTCATTCATTCATTCATTCATTCATTCATTCATTTTCAACCGCTTATCCGAACTTCTCGGGTCCCGGGGAGCCTGTGCCCATCTCGGGCGTCATCGGGCATCAAGGCAGGATATACCCTGGACGAGTACCAACCCATCACAGGGCACACACACACTACAGACAATTTTCCCCATGCCAATCAACTTACCATGCATGTCTTTGGACTGGGGGAGGAAACCGGAGTACCCGGAGGAAACCCCCGAGGCACGGGGAGAACATGCAAACTCCACACACACAAGGCGGAGACGGGAATCGAACCGCCAACCTTGGAGGTGTGAGGTGAACGTGCTAACCACTAAGCCACCGTGCCTCCCTAAATGGAACATAATATCAATAATATAATTTATTATAATGACACAAAACCTTCACATTAGAATTCAAGAGTCTTTGTATAGCAAATGAAACGTACTGCTGATGTATATTTGTTACACCTAAAAAAACTCCATTAAAGGTAAATGACAAAACGACAGCAAAACATTCCAAGTGAAAAATCTTGTGCAATCTTTAGCATATGCAAAATGACTTCCAGTAATTCAGCGTAACTATTGCACTACACCACTGTCATAAACAAGCATTTCTAGGGCACAGGCATGTGAGCCACTCTGATTTCCAGGTGAAATGACATCTTGGAAATAACAGGAAGATTTGAACAGAACAGCAAGGTTAAGTGGATATGAAGTGTTCTGTAACATAAACATGTTGAGTAAAGCAGACACTTGAGTTAACGATTTTGATTGCTGGCCACACTGGTTAAAAGAAGCAATCTGTTATGAGTGTACTTACCTCACCACTCATGAAAATCCACTGCAAATCCAGTCACCTTGATTTCACAAATCATTCTGTCTGTCAATCATCCACATTGTATTTTGCTGAAGTGGCTGAATGTCTGCATTATTGTGCGTTTTTGTGTGATTTTAAATGTGTTTCTTTATTTATTTTTACTACTCGTTTAACATCCATACAGAGTGGATGTTAAATCCTTACAGTCCTTACATCCTTACAGTCCCATGACAGAGACACAAAGTGACTACTGGCCGTTACCTTTGAATGATATACAGCTGAATGGACACGAATCCGGTTTAGCCTCTGATGTTTCCATTAGGTTAAGAATACAGAAAGAGGAAATTTCTGGGTTTCTGGGTTTCTGGGTTGACTTCCATCAAAGCATGACATTAAGTGATATGTTACTCACGTTACAGATACAGTGTAACCAAATTGCTTGTATTCCTTTTGTATTCCATTTGCGGCTTATGCCAGTGTATTACAGGATAAACCTATTTTATGACTTGACGTTGACTTTATGTCAGTAGGTAGCTTTTGTTCTGTGCTGTTTTATATAGCAAAGTGTTTAATGTAGCACCAGGGTCATGGAGGAACATTGTTTCATTTGACTCTGTACTCCATCAGCTACTGTATGTATGGGCTAAAGGACTTGATGAAATGACAAAATGACAAAGCCCCTAATAGGCATTCATTTGTACAATGATAACATAATTCACCTAAATATAAATACTATTAAAGAATGAATTCCATTCAAAGTTATAACATTTCAACAGCTATTCATTAAGTTACTGAATAATCCAATAATATCTTATTGATAATTACTTATCTATCACAAAATATCAGATTGAAACAATATCTAAATTCTAATTGATGTGACAGTGCTATTAAAACGATATCTCAAAAATAATGACCCTGTATTACTCCCTGCATTGCCTTATTCCTCAAAAGACTTCTAATCCAACCCCAGCATTTAACATTTAGCTTGAGGCATAACAGGCTGTATACTCCCTTAACAGTTTGTTTATGTGAACCCAGTCCTTCAGATTTACACACTCGTATACAATTATAGCGCTCTGTCCCCAGACACAACTGGTTTAAAAGCTACATTTCTCACCCAAGGTCACTCTCATGACCAGGCTTGCTACAATACCTATTTAAAGTGAGAAAATCCATGGGGATCCTCTTCTCCACAGCACAAAATACACTGCTCGGTTTTATTCTCCGTTTTTATGCAATAAATAAATAAATAAATAAATAAATACATAGGACTTCAAGCCTGTTTAGACAGAATGAGCTTCATACAGGAGAAAAAAATATGACCCGATGACTCGAAGAATAAATGTTTCATACATAAATGGTGAAAAATTCTGTTACAGTTCATTTGAGGTCAAAGTAATTAAAAATATTTTTTATTTCCCATCATGTATTCATATCCATGATCTACCTATTTAATTTTAGTGCAAATGAGATATACAGTTATCTATGGCATCCTTTCATGTACCTACAGTACAAACACATACACATATACACACAAAGGCAGTGCCCTGCGGCAATGTTAGAGTGGTGCACGATATCAGGGCAGTGTGTCAGCAAGATTCTGTGCTGAAAAAGTACACACACCGCCATGGAAATCAATCCCACAATCCCTAACTGTACCAGTCATTTTCCTGCCTTCAAATCGTTTTTCCTTTCTTAAAGAAACACAAAAAGTTTTTTTTTTATTAGCAAGGGGGGAATAATAAAAGTATATAATCAAACGATGTAATATAAGAGTAAAGTAATAGCATACCTGCTGTCAATTTGAGTACTTTGCCACCACTGAGCCACTTTCATGTACTTCTAATGTATGATAAATCCAAAATAATGACATAAAAAAAGCTCTGAAACTATCTGTTCCTATTTAGGGCATCAAATATCCATCTCTGAATCTGTTTTTAGTTTTAAACTTGAAGCAGGTTCAAGACTTAGAAAACGTACATTTTTATTAAAAGGTTTACTGGAAAATGCTTTGAAAACCAAGACAGAGGCAGAAATGCAAGCCTTTGCAGCATAGTCTATGTATTCTGGCTTTCACAGCTCTTTGACCTCAGCTACATCTTTCAAGTTCATAATTGGGCTCAACTACTGTAAAGATGTTTAAAAACAGTACTCTTCAACCCTGCTAACAAAATTTTCTACCTGACAATTTCTACCTGTCTTTAATATTTCTTAACATTTAGCCTAATTTAGCCAAAATGGAATTTGTATCTGATTTCGTGTGTTTATGTCCAGCACTGAATTTTTTTTGTCATGTCCCAATCCACAGTGGTGGTCAATGGCAGATAATAACTCACATGAAATATTATACAGTATATACATAATTTTATTTATTTATTTATTTATTTATTTATTTATTTATTTATTTATTTATTTATTTGTAAATTTATTTATTTATTTATTTATTTTAAATCCATTAAATTGTTTTTTTTTCCCACACAAATGTTCTATATTAAAAGTAAATGATAATATCAAACCCGTTGTTCTCTGTAATGCCCAAGTTCATAAGCATCAAAAATGTTAATTTATTTTCAATTGCTCAATTAATTTAAGTGATCAAATTCTGTATACATCGATAAAATTATTCTGTTTGTTTTGTACTGATTGAAAATGCCTGACGAGTCGATTTCCGTCGTGTCGGCAGAACAGAACACTGTTGTACTGATAAAAAAAAGTTTCAACTATTATAACTGGATCAGGCAATTACTAAAGATGCTTTAAAGAACTTTGCTCAGCACTACACATTTACTGTATGTAAATAAACGTGTTTGTTCTCTGTGAGTCACTTTAGATACTCAAAAATTCCTAGTAATTACTGAATAATATGTGTTAAGCTACCTGACTGAATAATGTGCTACAGTTTACGATGTGCATTCTGATACACAATGTACTCGAATAATAAAGCTAAATCGCCGAGATCCACCAAGCATGCCTGGCGATAGTGAGTGCACCGAAGTGCTCATATTTCACGAGAGCCGTGTTAATATTACGCATCGATGATGCTTTCCCATAGCGCTGGCAGATTTGTATACAAGGAGGGCACCTTGAACTATTGAGCTATAAAATGACAAGGCATCAATTTCCAGAGGACTGGAGGGAGCATCGCTCTTCCAATGTAATCAGCTCATGTTCCACTCAATGGCTTGCTGAATTATTCAATACACACCAAAGTAATTCTCAAGAGTGGACAGCTAAAAGGGTATGAAAATGTTACAATAGCCGACGTCAGTATGTAAGATGATGTTTAATTGCCTCCATTAAGTTGAAGATTATTAATCAAATGTAAGATAAGGTTTGTGGAGTAGGTGCAAAGGTAAAGATCCTAGCCATTGGGTTACATTATGAACACTGTGCCATATTTTAGCACCTCAGATGGAGTAAACCAGTCACCTTGCTCCGGCATGCCTGCTGGGCACGATTTTATTCTCTGCCAAGTGAGGGACTGAGGGGAATAGTCTCACACACAACACACACAAAGGCATTCGCACACAAGTGACATTGTTAATAGCTGTGTTTGAAACTACACATACAAGTGTGTACATTCTGATTGTATAATGCATTATGAGTTTGCGTGTCCTGTTTTTGTGCACGAGTAAGGTGCTGCAAACAAACTCATGGTCACTTGGGACTCCGTCCTGCCTCCACATGTCCTCCCGCTACCCATGCTAATGGTTCTAAATACAGCAGATGGGAGAATAGTGGTATCTAGGGAGCGTGTGCATGTGTGTATGTGTGTAGGTGGTGGAACGTGTGAAAAAAGGGGAGGGCACATGTGCTCATATATGTGTGATGGAGGGGGGAAGAGTGCATGTGTATAATGAGGGTGATGATTAGAACAGCACTGGCTGTTGGAGAATTTTGAAACTGTAAGAGTTTACAGCTTTAGTAAAAATTATAAATACTAAGAAGTATAAAGATGTGTTGAGAGGATGGTCAGGATGAGTAGACAGTGAATACGAGTCCTGGGATAAGAAGAGCAAAAGCTTTGGGATTACAGGAAGTCATTTTGATTCCTGGTGTCCAATTCATGCTGTATTCTTCTCCAGTTAAAGTGGTTACAGAGGAATGAATGAATGAATGAATGGATGAATGGATTAATGAATGAATGAATACACACACATCTGCTCCTATTACTGTGTTAATTGTTATCAACGTGCTATGTTGACACCTGTTAATGACTCGCATAGTGTTGCGTTCACTCCTGCTTTTACAAAATAAGTACTACCCGCTCTGTCTGTGTATTACTGTACATGACTGAATACTGTTTCGTAATAATCTACAGCATCTTCCAATTGCATCAAAAAAAAATCTTCTGCTAGATTTCGTGCCGCGTTCATTATTCCTCATGTACACATCTTAGAAAAGTCTTCAAATGCCGTGTGCCACTGGCTGTTGTATATTAATAGAGGAAATTAGCATAGGTCTTTATTGAAATATTCATAGGCACAGTAGCAACGGCTTTAATGATGCTGCTGCAGTAGCAGGCTTGGAGGAGCTTGTGTGGCGCTGCTCACTGTGGCTTCTGGCAACATGAAGCAGAGCAAGATGAAAAAAAAGCTAAAATATAACAGCGTCTTAACTGTATTTCTGAAATGACTTGGGAAATTCATCATTGCATATTTATGAATATGAAATAAAATGTTTCCTCATTAGTGAGGCTACATGCCAAAATAGTCTAAGGAGGATTTTACCTTTTGTTAATTCAGTGGTTGGATTAGCAAGGGTTCTATTAGCCAGCGGATTTGGCTCATACTTTCTTTGTTGATGACCTACTTTAGTTTTTCTACATTTCCCCTCTTGAAAACCTTTATTTTGTGCTGGATATCATTACACCTCAAGCCATAGAAGTGGTTTATGTTCCCTAATGATTTACACTGTTGTTGTGCTTAGACATGTCTTTTTTTTCTTTTTCTTTTTTTTTTAAAAAAAGACTTTTATCTTTTACTTGTTTTTTTTTTTAATTCTTATTTTCTTTTTTTATTTATTTTGTGAATGAAGCTCAGAATCAGTATTCATGAGGTTCTGTTGTGTTGTATTATTACAAATAGAACCAACTTAATGGTCTTTTTAATTTTTTAAATTTAAATTTTTATGCATTTTAATGTTTTTCACTGAAAATAGCAATTAGCATTAAACAAATTTATTTTTTTCTTTCAAAAAACAAGGCTAAATCAGCAGGTATAACTGTATTTACCAAAAGCCAGCCAGTGAATAAAACAGCAGTAACAGATGCTTTCCTAATCTGCTAAAGTCTCCCAATAAACAGGCGGCACAATCTTTACATCAGGACCATGTTCTGGAAAAATCAGAGACTTTCATTACCAAGTGTGTCTTTGAATAGAAATTGCACACATTTTGACATGTTGACTGTTACTTTCCACTTGACAGTAAAAATCTTCACTTATTTCCGAAAACACTGCTTTCTATTATCACTAGTCAGACAAACAGCAGCGTCAAAATATCATCTTTGCCATAGAGATTCTTTGACATTATCAGAGTGAAATGACAAGGCTGTCCTTAGAAAATGGCAAAGGAAAACATCTGAATAGGCTGGGGCATTCACAAAATAACCGCCGTTAATATTTAATATCAAGGTATCACTTCACATGCAGACAGGAGAAATGGCTTCTGTGGCCTCAAGCCATGATGATGCTCTGACCTTATCAGATTCGGTGGAAGTCTCACAAGACTCTCATAAGGGGAATTCAAGGAGAACAAAGTCATGTGTGGGAACTTTGACGACCAAGTTACATTTCAGAGAAAAAAATATAAACCGATGATAGTTTTGGCATCTTAAATTTATGTACTCTTGCTTTTACTACAATATCAGCCATTTTACTGATTAGTTAGTTAGTTAGTTAGATAGTTAGTTAGGTAGGTAGGTAGGTAGGTAGGTAGGTAGGTAGGTAGGTAGGTAGGTAGGTAGGTAGGTAGGTAGGTAGGTAACTTGCTTTCAGTGCATTTACTACAATATCAACCAAATTATTTTTTTAGTTAGTTAGTTAGTTATTTAGGTAGGTAGGTAGGTAGGTAGGTAGGTAGGTAGGTAGGTAGGTAGGTAGGTAGGTAGGTACAGTAGGTAGGTAGGTAGGTAACTTGCTTTCAGTGCATTTACTACAATATCAACCAAATTATTGTTTTAGTTAGTTAGTTAGTTAGTTAGTTAGTTAGTTAGTTAGTTAGTTAGTTAGTTAGTTAGTTAGTTAGTTAGTTAGTTAGTTAGTTAGAGGATATTCTTCTTCTTCATGCTATTATTATTATTATTATTATTATTATTATTATTATTATTATTATTAATAACAAAGAAAACAAAAAAAATGCAATTTCATATCATTTCTGATTAAAATATAAAGATCTAATCTGTGTAAAGCCCTAAAGCACTCTTTGTCCTGGGTAATGATCCTGAGCATCTACTTTGATTCTTACAGCAGAGGGATTACTTTTTTAAATAGCCTCCAGTAGAACCCATTCAGAAAGCTCGAAGAACCCACAGGAAACCCTTCTTCGTACTTCCATGTAAGACCGCTGACATATTGAAATAGGTCATTTCACTGACGTTCAGAAAACTTTTGATTTTTTTTTTTTTATCACCGCGTCAGGCTCTACTGAGAACGAACAAACCACTGAAACTTACTTCTCCATGGGATGCACCTGTTATGTCTTTGTGGAGCACCTAATTGAAAGATATTTTCAATTAGCGTTGTGAGCAGATAGAACAGTTGTTTGCAAGCATGTTAAGAAAGTGTTAATTGAGTGATAATTAACTTGCACTTGTGCTCATTCACAACAGTGTGGGACTTTCAGGACAGCAGTGCAGCTTGCTGAGACCTGATCCTTACTGTTGTGTGCTAAACCGATATACCTTCCACGGGCATTCTGTGTTTGTGGGTCAGGGTTCAGAACCACAAGGATCCTGACCAAGATAAGGTGGTTACCAAATATGAATAAATGAATAAAGTGTGGAGTTTGCATGTTCTCCCCGTGCCTCGGGGGTTTCCTCCAGATACTCCGGTCTCCTCCCCCGGTCCAAAGACATGCATGGTAGGTTGATTGGCATCTCTGGAAAAATGTCCGTAGTGTGTGAGTGTGTGTGAATGAGAGTGTGTGTGTGCCCTGCGATGGGTTGGCACTCCATCCAGGGTGTATCCTGCCTTGATGTCCAATGACGCCTGAGATAGGCACAGGCCCGAGGTAGTTCGGATAAGCGGTAGAAAATGAGTGAGTGAGTGAGAGAGTGAATAAAGTGTGACACAATGGGTAGTTTTGCAGCCTCACAGCTCCAGGGTTCCCACCTCTATCCTGAGCTCATGTGACTCTCTTCTGGGTTCTTGAAATTCCCTCCCACCTCCCACCCCTAACCAAATAATGTAGGTGGATTAACTATGTGAAATTGTCCTATGGAGGAATAAGTATGTTAATGTGTGTATGGAGCCTTGCAAAAGTTTAATAGACACTTTTTGTCCTATTACAGAACAGCATCGTCATAGTGAAATTGCTAAACCTTCTTCACCACGGGCCCTTTTACAACCTTGTAAACTGTTTGCTCAGTGATGACAGGACTTTATTTTACTCAACCTCAAACCACAGTCAGGTTTTTATCTTTACAGAGAGAAATCTAATTGTCCTTGTGGACTGGAATTACCTATGATGCAATAAATGGTCCTTAGAGACAGTGGTCACAGGCAGAGAGGATGGTGGTGAAGTGAGAGTGGAGAGCTCTCTCTCTCTCTCTCTCTCTCTCTCTCTCTCTCTCTCTCTCTCTCTCTCTCTCTCTCTCTCTCTCTCTCGGTTATCAGGTTTCAGCATGTTCAGCTTTTTACGCAGATGACAAATAGCAGCATATACAAATAAGTACAACTAATAGTAAATGATTGTATTTGCTGAAGTTGAATTAAGGGGATAGATAGATAGATAGATAGATAGATAGATAGATAGATAGATAGATAGATAGATAGATAGATAGATAGATAGATAGATAGATAGATAGATAGATAGATAGATAGATAGATAGATAAGATTCATGTACTATCAATGATTTCTCCACTGAAGCTTTAAAAGTTGCCTTACAGGAAAGTCACATGCATGTGATTTTCCACATGCATGCTATTTAGAAATGCCCCGTTATTTGTCAAGTATCAACATAATCGACAAATGAACAATTCTTTTTAAATGTTCATGATTTTTTTTACAGCCACGATATATCCTGGCACTAGTCAGATGATGCTGGCTGTTCTTTATTGTGTTTTTAGAGCTAAATAAAAGCACACTTTATGAACTGGTTTGAGTCTCTTTTTTCTGATATCTCTATTTACAATCTTACACTGCGACAGCCATTACACGATCCTGTGTGTAACACTTTTGATGTGCATTATGTATTCATCTCATCCTGTCTTTTCAATAGCTCTTCACTAAGCAAAATGAAGGGCTGCAAGCGTCAATGGGCGTTATCGAGACGCACGCATCGCATATTGCTCCCTTGAGCACAGGACGTCGCCTGAATGAATGATTAACAATAAAAGTGATGGCCAGACACTGGAAAAATCAGCATAAATGCCGTTGCTGTTGCGTGGAATAATGCTATCAGGCAGTCTTTTCAATTGAAGCCGAATTAGTTTCGTGCACAGTGTAGTCCCTAGCAGTGCATATCAAACAGGCTCGGGTCCGACAACCCTGCCATCTCCATTTCTCTGTTTGCTTCTGCATGCTGCTTTATATGCCTTGCTTACACATAGCAATGCCGCACTCATCTTGAAAACAGATACAACTGGGTTACGTTCGTCACAATAACACTGAATCATTTCTTGACAGCAGCTGCACAGTCCTCAGAGCAAAACAAGCTCTCTTTTTTGGCCAACAAAATCAATATGTATATTCCTGAGGGAAGAATATCACAGTAGTGCACACAAGCGCTCTATAAAAGCCATGCACACTTCCTATGACCTTTCCAAGAAAAGCCACCTGGGTACTCACAAAAGAAGCCTGGTTCTAAAAGAAAAATCTGGGGGGAAAAAACTATGCATAATATATTCACATGATTATTAATAATGTCTCATACATGAATCATATGTTTAGCTATACATATAAACATATTATAAGGGAATATAAGGGCCTTTTTACACCTGGTCACTTCATGTGTTTTCTCTGATCCGATAGCTGTCTGATTTGTTAAAACTCTTCCATTTACATTAGGCCACATAAATGCGTTTCGGCGAATCGGATATCGATCAGATCTTTCTGCTCCCGCACAATATGCAAATGTATTTTACCTCATGTCCGGGGTAATTGAAATGGAACACGCTTTGGTGTGTGCGGTTGTAACAAAAAACAGCATTTACTGTTTGCTGCATTTTCGCTGGTGGCAGCAGTGCATTTTAAGACCCAACGAGACACCTGGGTGAAAGATTGGAGCCAGCACTGGTGGGAAAACATGTTTGTTTCTGGTGCGATGCACGACTCGTGAGTCACGTGCATGTCCTTCCGTTTGGGAGGAGTATAGCGCTGACGTATGTGGCTTGAACAACCTCATGCATTTACACCTGCCCAGTTTCATCTGAAATGCGTCCCAGACCACCTCCTGAAGTGGTTTGAGAGATCGGATTTATATCCGTCTCGAAACCGTTTCGGGGGGCGTTTACACCTGGTCTTTTTACGATCGGATAGCTATCGGATCACAAAAAACGCATGAAGTGACCAGTTGTAAAACCCCCCCTAAATCATAAGATATTTATGAGAATTATAAAACATAAAACCTGTTTATACCACATTGCTATTGAAATCCCAAGTTTGATTGGTCAGAAGGTTCCTCTGATCTCTCTAATCATCACATAGCATACATTTCTGCAGAAGTGCAGCTTACGGGATGGTTTTTGCTTTCCAAACCATTCTGTTTAAACCGACTGTTGTTCGCTATAAACTTTAATTGAAGCTCCTGACCTGGATCTGCACGATTTAATGCATTTATAAATTGGATAATTTCTCCAAAGATTTCTGATGATAGATAGCATCGTCTTTGTTCTTAGACCTTTTTCTTTCCTTTATGTTTTTACATATTGCATTGGGTTAATGAGGCTCATCATCAGAGGAGTTCTCTGCAAGCCAATGAGCAGCTGAATGGTGAACGCTGAGATGCAGCCGACTAATTGTCTCTGTGCAATTTGTTCCACATTTGTTGTGATTACATTTGATTCAAATGGGCTTCTGGTCGCTGCTTCTTGCATGATTGGGTTTCTCTCTCATTGGGAAGCGTTTATTTTATAGTCCCTGATGTTCTTGGTATTAAATGGGTAAGTGGGTGCAGACTGTTCTATGTTGTACAATTCGGACAGTAAAACATACTGTAGCAGTGTCTTTACTGCTTAGCTTAGTCTTATTTTACTTGTACAGCACCACTGTCTTTCTGACATTTCTTTCCATTTCTTTTTTTCCTGGCCTTTTATATGGGAGATTTTATTGTTATTTACTAATTTGAACAGTTTATGGGGAACCACCCTTACAAATGTTGTGTGTTGTGTAACTAATGACAGTTACAGTAGGTGTTTTATATATATATATATATATATATATATATATATATATATATATATATATATATATATATATATATATATATATATATATATATAAAATAAATATAAAGGAACTGAATGTAGATATAAATCATTGTTTATTACACAAGTAGAACTTTGTTTAATTAAAGCAAATCTGCAATTGTGTTATTTATTATGATTTCATCATCTGCTTCATCTTCTTCACTTTTCCATCTCCGATTATTATCTCACCTTTGACAAAACATGAGCGCAAGGCATCTTTATACTCACAGATACCACAGATCCACACAGATTACACACAAATAATTGATTCCCAAAACTGTTTAACAATAACAGCCAACAAATACATGACCACAAAGATACCAAACAGGAAGTAGTGTCTTAGCTACACAACATATTTGAGACATGGAACATTGTAGCCTCAGAGCCTTCCACAGGCTATACCATTTGAGGTAGTCTCAAATAAATGCTATGCTAATAAGCGTTTGAATGATCAAAGGAACAATTTGTACGCAACATACATCTGTGCAGTTTTTCAATCAGTCTTTTCATGATTGGAATAAAAACCCTGCTGACAATCAGCTTTCAACAGGCATTTGAGTTCAACAGAACTTTTAAAGGTATTCTAGAATGAGTTCATATGAGTTATAGGAAACTTATGAGCCTGCAAAATGAAGTGTTCTGGCTTAATGGAAACAGATTTGGCCCACAAACCGAATAGATGTTGAAAGTGTCCTTTGTGTGCATGTGAGCTTCATGTATCTGTGGCCTTCAAAGCCTTAATTAAAATGAATAGTACTTGAAAGGCTGGATTATTGTGTACACTGGAACTACTGTAAGACATCATGATTTACACTGTTGTTGTGCCTAGACTGTCTTCAATGTCTTTCGCTAGATCCTACAGTCCAGCTGGCCTTCTCTCTCTCTCTCTCTCTCTCTCTCTCTCTCTCTCTCTCTCTCTCTCTCTCTCTCTCTCTCTCTCTCTCTCTCTCTCTCCAAGCCACCCAACACACACATTAATTGCATACTAACTAATATTCAGTAATATCCCGTAAGGGCTTTGAAATTTCTAGCTTCCTCTTCTGATTTCCTGGGGAAAATGAACACTGCACGCATCACTCATCACTTACATACTGATCACACTTACATACTAATCTAGTAACAAAAATGCAATAAAATCCACAAATATAGTCTATTCTCGTATTCCCTCTAAGACATTCAATCTCATAATAAGTCATGAATCTTATTCTTTAGCCAATTTATTTGTAGCAACCTTACCACTGCAGCAGAGTAGAATACTGATTGAAAGTTAGTTAAGGTTGAGCTAACCCTTAAAAAAACATTTAAAGAACCCTTGAGAACCTTTTTTTTTTTTTTCAAGAACCTTGTGACACTCGGGTGTCAATAACCACGGGCTGTTTTATAATAAAAGGAAATTCAACAATTGCCCTTTAGCTCACAACATAAGAGAGACTCATGCATATCATGTTTGCATGCGATTAATCCATCAAGTAACAAATTACTGCTATTTGAAAGCATGGTGTGTTACATGGTGACATTTCATTTAACATCCCCTGCTCTGTGCGACCAACTAGGCAGTATAATTTAAGTGTGCGAAGTGGTACAGTAGCTGTACGAGTACGACAGACATCGCTCGACGCGTGCTTGACCTCACTCACCCATACTGCGTTTTATTACTAAGACCGAAGTAATGACGAGTCTGTCCAAATGTCTGCATATTAACTGTGACTCATTGACACAACCCTGCAATTTGTCAAACTAGCTTCTTCTCTAAAAAATGAATTTTGCTCTAGAACCCTCTCAACCTTAAAGAAACATATTAGTGCATCTGTAGCATAGGTGTAATTACCAATGACAGGAATTTCCATGTTTCCCAGTACATCTTGCAAATGTCAAAGCTTCCGTTCTGAGCCATGTTATTATGACTCACTTGTTCCAGCTTTCTATTGTTTCCTGTTTCCTGGTATTTCATAAAAACATCTCAGGCTTTGACCTCTACCTTCCTGTTCTTTGGTATGATTATGGACCCGGGTACTTTAAGTTTGTGTGTCTGACTATGTTTTCTAACTAGTACTATAGGCTTAACCATAAAGTTTGGTTCAACCCATTAATACCACATCTACTATCAGTTAGTGTAAACAATATCTGCAGGAAAATGGACATATATACAGTATTTGTCTGATACTGTAGGTAATACTAGTACAATACAAAATGTTAAGTAAAATTTTTTAGCAATATGGTAGCAATAATTACATGAATTAAGAGCTTTTAGCCTTTTGTACAAAAGGAGTTAACATGGTCAGTAATGCAAATTTGCTCATATTTAAATTATGACTAAGAAATAATGCAGAATATTGAATATATCTAGAGAAGAGAAGAGGAGAGAAGAGAAGAGAAGAGAAGAGAAGAGAAGAGAAGAGAAGAGAAGAGAAGAGAAGAGAAGAGAAGAGAAGAGAAGAGATGAGGGAAAGAGTGATGTGGAAGAGAGACTAAGGATTGTCCATGAAACCCTTCTCTAGGACGTTCCCTGACTCGGAGAGGTGAGAGCAAAATGCTAATGAAGATGCTGAATCTAAATGAAGGTCATATTCACTGAATCACGTGGTCAGACACATAGATCCTAACTCTACTCCATCATCCTTCCATTACAGGCAAATATTATCAGAAAGCAATTATGATTAGATTAAGATGAAGGTCTGCAGCTATGAATTATAAGTTCATGTGGTACAGTATGTGAAAAAGGTTTTTATATCGCATGAGACCACATGGTCACATGATCCGATTCAAATCCTTCATCAAGATAACCGAGAATCAATAAAGAATTGCATCGATGTATGTGATATATTAATGCCAGATCTTCTCTATAATATATGCTACATAACCATATCAGTCATGACTGACAGTGACATTTATATGTGTGGGGGTTAGTCATGAGGGTTAGTACTAATATCACTTGTCAATTAATTCCTTCTCTCTCGTTGTTGTGTATCTAGTGTGTGATATTACTCTAAGGAGTGCAGGATTTACTGCTGTGTAAAGCAACAACAGTTCTCTGAATTAGTGTGAAATCCTCCTACACATGGCATTAGGGAACCGTAATGCTCATTTTGCATAAATTTTACAGCAAATATGCCCGGAAGCTCAGATTTCTCTTCAATCGTAAGTCTCTGTCACTCCATACATGCACAAAAGGAGAAATGTAAATTGCTGATTTCATATCATGCCTCTATAAATTCTTGTGCAGGTTTATAACCGTTCACATTAAAGACTGTAAAGAATAAAACATGACATTGCAAAGTGTTTTGTTGTAGATTTTTTTTTTTTGTCAAGATTACAAAAGATTACAGATTTTATTTATTAACAAATGACACATCATCTATTTATAGTTATGTTAAATCTTGTGTAATGTCGGTGAGAACAGTCGTTCCCTCAGCACCATCCTTTATCTGTTTCATAGAAACAGCACAAAAATCCCTGAAGTCTATCCCATGATGGAAAACATTCTTATTATGATGCATTGATCCCATCGATGCTTAGACATTTTTCTTTGTTGAATAACATTTATGTATCTGTTTATCATTTACCATAGGTTACGGTTTTGTGTCCTTCATACCTTTACGTACCTTAATAAAATGATCACAAACATGTTTGAATTACAGCTGACACTATTGTCTGTGTCTCTATTGTCTCTTATTAAAAAATTAATCAACTTCTTCTAACCGATCAGATTTCAGAATTCAACTAAATAGCATATAGTCTACAGTATATAGTGCATTAAAAGCTAATAAATATAGCACATAAAGCTTTACACTTCTGAATGAAAAGCATTGCGATAGCAGAGGTGGTGCCGGGTAATGATGCATCGAAGGAAGGTGGAGCTTGACTTGATGGTTGTTTTCTTAGAAACAATGGTTGATCGCTCTTCATAACGGAGATAAATTGACTGACTATTGTATCTCACTTACAGTAAACTCAGCAGACCTGGCTAAGAAAAATGATATGGATAACTTATCCTAGTTATATTTTTCTTCTCTGCAGCTCCACCTGACAGCACTAGTTTAGCCCTGAATATTGCCAATGCTGATGCAGACGTTCAGCAGCTTTTTAAGAATAATTCACACTCGGATAGATAATTCTTCTCTATCAGTTGCATTTTTGTTTGCGTGTATACCAAATCTTGAATAAAGAGCTCACTGATCTTGATGACAGTTCTGATATTTGTACAGTACAGCTATTGAAAAACAGCTGCCTGTTAAAGGTGAGAACTGTACTGTGGATGTGTTTACACTGTAGGAGTAAGTAGTATTGTGTGGGTAGATGTGGAAGTGGCTCACAGTGCGAGCAAGTGTTCTGATGTGTTTATGATTGAACGGAGCTGCTAGATCATATTAGAGAGAATTAAAAAGAAATCATACTGAATAAAAAGATCTAGCAGGTGGGTAGAGGGGTTCTAAACGTCGCACATGTCCAAATGACTTGGATTTGGATAATTATGTGAATATTTATTCAAAAAATTAACAATACCATGATTATTCTACTGGTTAAGAGGTTTTATTGAACTATTTAAACTACAATTAGAAGTTCTAGTTTTACTTAAACCACTTTTAGGGCTCCAAAAGGAGGGCAAAACATACAGTATGATGCTTCAGGGTGTTAGATTTCTGCATGACATGTCAACATGAGAACATAATTCCTTTCTGAAAGGGCATGAGTTCTCTAGAGGTTATCAGGTAAAGCTGTAAAATTCTGCACATGA
>NC_062524.1:7213474-7218474 GCF_022655615.1 Tachysurus fulvidraco | reverse complement strand
GACTGAGACACTGAGACACTGAGACGGTGTGTAGCAGTCGCAGCAAGCTCTTTGGGAACACGAACACCTAATTAAGCGATCTGATTAGCAGAAATCCGCGCTCAGTTCTCTGTGGCCTCCTTATCAGCACATCCTTGTCGACATTTCTCCTTAGGTCTGTTCCCCATTTCTCCTCTATCACTAAATCAGCTACAACTCAGAATGTTGTCATGTCATTGTGGACAGCAGTGCTCGCTGTCCAGCGTCAAGGTGAATCCAATTATTATTTTCCTGTCACTTGTTTGGCTTGGAGATTTTAATAGCTAGCTAACATGGGGTCAGGTGGAGTATTTTCACCAGTGTGCACAGAACAGGGCTTAGTGACAAACTATTCATATCTTAACTAACTAATATTTTTATTCATGTAATATGCTCAACATAATACAAAGTCAGAACTGGGTTAATGTTGTTCTTTTTACTCAGGAAATGAGAATTAAAAATTTTCATATATTGTCTTTTATTATTTAGTCAGGAAATCCCACTGAGATGCAAGATGTCTTCTTCCAGTTTAAAAATCTTAAAAGTCATAAAGAGTGCATAAAGTTTGAAAGAGGCATCTACATACAGTGAAATTCTTATTCTGCATTTGTTTGCAGACGTATACAGTACATTGTCATAAAAAGGGGAAGGTGTACAGGACAGTGGTGAGACCGGCCATGCTGTATGGTTTAGAGACAGTGTCACTGAAGAAGAGACAGGAGTCAGAGCTACTGGTAGCCGAGATGAAGATTTTGTGGTTCTCTTTGGGAGTGACAAGATTGGACAGGATTAGGAACGAGTACATCAGAGGGACAGCTCATGTTGGACATTTGGGGGACAAAGTTAGGGAAGCCAGATTAAGATGGTTTAGACATGTTCAGAGGAGGGAGAGTGAGTATATTGGTAGAGAATGTTGGACATGGAGCTGCCAGGCAGGAGGCAAAGAGGAAGGCCAAAGAGGAGGTATATGGATGTAATTAATGAGGATATGAAGCTAGTGGGTGCAATTGCTGAGGATGCAGAAGTTAGTGATATGTGGAGAAAGATGATTCGTTGTGGCGACCCCTGAAGGGAAAAGCTGAAAGAAGAAGAAGACAGTACGTTGTCATGAAGTTAAAAATATTGCACACTCAGTACTATATATTATTAAAGCTAATGTACCTACAGTACATGGATTAACAGAGAGTCTTATATCATTTCAGTAAATGATAGATGTGATGATGACGATGAAGATGATGATGACGATGATGATGATGAAGTGCACTTCATTATACATACTGCTGGTCATGCTTGAGGTTGTGTTTAAGGTTTTGACATCCTTTTCTGCTCACCATGGTTGTAAAAAGTGCTTACTTAAGCTGCTGAGTCATTCTCCTTTGATCTCAGGCACTAACTGGGATTTCTATAAGCAATACTAAATTGGCAATGACTTTCGCATCACTGTAAAAGTCACCTAGATCACACTTTCTCTATTCTGGTGCTTGACTTGAATGGTACTAGAGGCTCCTGATCTGTTTTTGCATGAATTGCATGAATTAACAGATGTTCCTAATAAGAATTCTCTTAATAATCTGTTTAAAATAAATGAAACCTTGAGAGTTGATATTTGTTGTAAAAATAACCGGTTTCTTCATCTATAAAATAAAATGTTCTGTGAATCTAAAAACCTCTGGAAGATTTTAGGTAAATAAAAATAAAATAAAATAAAATAAAATAAAATAAAAAAATATAATAAAATAAAAAAATAAATAAATCGAGCAATTGCACTCTGGAACTTGCACTCCAAAATGTGAAAAATAAGATTTCATACTGTTATATTTCCTAGCTTTTATGTATCACCTCCAAACTTCATACGTCAATCCAGTAGGTTGCATAAGTTCAAGGAAATGTCAAAAAATAAAAAAATAAAAATAAAATAAATAAATAAATAAATAAGAAACTGAATAAAATCCAAAAAATCAAACATTTCAAAAAGCAAACTGAACAGGACAAAGACAAACAAAAGCCTTTTTCAGATAATGGAACCATAATATGTTTGGAGCAGTGGCTACTCAAGTGGTTAAGGTTCTGGGTTGTTGGTTGGAGGATCGGGGTTCAAGCCCCAGCACTGCTAAGCTGCCACTGTTGGGCCCTTGAGTAAGGCCCTTAAACCTCACTGCTCCAATGGCGTTGTATCATGGCTGACCCTGTGCTCTGACCACAACATCCAAAGCTGGGATATACAGTATGAAGGAAACTGTGCTGTAATGTATATGTGACAAATAAAGGCTTCTTCTACATTTAAACTTCATGCAATGTGAAATTTAAAGTCATTGTCTATGTTGGAATTTTATTCAAATTTTGGAGTTTGAAGGGTTTTGTTTTTAAGACTTGGGATTTTTCTCCAGTTCAGCAAGACACTCTTTATCTGGTTTGGAGTTAAGACTAATAATAACTAATAATATGTTAGTGAAATACACCCAAAACCAGATTATTGACAGATAATAGATTTCACATTGATGTTTCTGTTTAGGAACAGTTTTGGATGAATGTTTTTAGTTGCATATTTTGGTAAGTGAAGACCTGCGTCATAAAATCAGCTGAGCATGAAAGCCAGCGCCTTACCAAAACTCCCAATGTGTGTATCCGGTAAGAGAAGGTAAAGTTGATGAAGAGGAGGAGGAGGCGATGGAGCCAGTGGTCTGAGTGCTGAGGTGGGGACGGGAATGCGGCCAAAATCTACCTTGGCAGTGAACCAGCTGGAAAGTGTGGAAAGGAAATGGGAATAATGTGGTTTAATAACTGCTGGTAATTGCATTGGGAATCTTAATGATGAGCTTCATTCCCATCACGTTATATCATGGAATTTTACATTATATATAAAGAAACCTACGTGACATTTACATTTATGGCATTTTGGCAGATGCTCTTGTTCAGAACGACTTACATTTATCTCATTTATACAGCTGAGCAATTAGGGTTAAGGGCCTTGCACAGGGGCCCAGAAGTGGGACCTTGGTGGCCCTGGGATTTGAACTCATGACCTTCCAATCAGTAGTGCAACACCTTAACTACCAAGCTATAACATGAGGCATTTATGACACATTCATCCATTTTCACAAACACTGTTTATATATGCTGCAGGCTTTCTGAAAACCTTATAACAACTGGTAAGATGATTTTATTTAAATAAAAGAGAAGGACTGTTTAAACTTTCATCTTTAAAGTGTTTGTTTTATTAACAGCACATTCATTGAGATCTGATCTATTATTTAATAACTGTTCCAGTCCCAGAGTGCTCCAAAATAGTGTTAGTGGCTTAGTGGTTTGCACATTTGTCTCGCGCATCCAGACTTGCGGGTTTTATTATTGCCTCGTACTGTTTACATGTTCTCATTGTCCTTTGGGGGTTTTCCTCCCGAGCACCCGGCTTCTTACCCCAGTTAAAAGATATGCATTGTAGGATGATTGGCATGTTTAAATTGTCTGTAATATGTGAACTGGTGTGTGTGTGTGTGTGTGTGTGTGTGTGTGTGTGTGTGGTTGTGTCCTGCAATGGTATCCAGAGTGTTCCTCACCTTGTGCCCCAAGTCCCATGGGATGGACTCCAGATTCCCTCCAACCCTGGGTAGAATAGGTAGTGCATTTTGGTTGTGCTGACGGTTCTCGGCATTCAAACTCATGATTTCCTGACAATAAGACAAACACCTTCGTATTTCTCCTCTACTATACAGCAGCCCTTATAATAGTATTTAATACAAATGAACCACCACATCACCATTTCATAGAGGATGACCAATAATTTTAGACAGAATGTTTCAGAACAGTTCCACTACTCTGAATGGATTGAGAATGACTCTTTTTCTCTCTTGTCTGCATTCAATTAAGAATATTACCATCACGTCAAGTTCTGACCTAAAATTTACATAAATCCTCCATCAAAATATAATGAAAGAGTCATGCCGTACTTATGAATGTGTCATGAAGGCTCAATAAAGGTTGAATTTCTATTTTTCACATCGAAATAATTAAGGGAATTGCTTTGAATGTTAGTACAGGTTAAATAAAAAATAGGCATATTATTTAAATGTTTTGCATAATATTTTGCCTCTTTCTAAATCCATTTTTGTTAAAGTGTCATTATAGTCCAGTTGACATTATTTATAGATATAATAACTACCGTGATGCTGGGTTCTGGACCTCTTGGCTATAATTAGCAGTCTCCTGCCTCCATGAACCATGGATTTAGACTTTTTTGTAGAGAAAACCAGAGAAATTTGCAGGAAGCCAGTCTACAGAAAGCTAAAGCTATACCACCATGTTGTCCTATTTTAAAAATCGACTCTATACGCTGTATATAATGTAGTTGTTCTCAGACTTGGTGACAGAATAAAGGTGTAATAAATAATTTTTCTTTAACTTCAGAATGATATTGTTAACACTCCAGCTTTCAGCTCTCAAAAGGTTGGACTAGCCAACGCTGGCGTGCAAACAGAAAACCAATTATTCTATCAGATTTGCATCATAAAGCAAATAATGTTGCAAAACACACCAAGAACGTGGAAGGTTGCCAACCTTCATCCTCATTAAAGGTAATAAAGCTATGGAGAACCTACAAACGGTCCAGAGCACTTAATGAAGCTCCTGGAGGAAAGGAATGAAAAAAGAAAAAACAATGTTGTTGTGTAATAAGTCTCCATCCCACACATACTCTTGTACTTTTGTCCCTTTTCTCAAAGATTGTTTACTGATATGCTTGTAGATTGGACTCCACCAACCTTTTTTTTTTTTTTGCTGAGAACGAGCCATAACATCATTATTATAGGTGTTTGATGTTGTGCCTTTGGTTTTTGGGCACATCTGTTCCTGGAAAAAACCTGGAGAGACAGAGAGAGATGGGGAGGTGGAGGGAAGCAAGTTGGTAGATTTGCATATCACACACATGGCGAGAGGCTGGAGAAGCAGTTCGGGAGCAGATGTCGATTTGCATATGCAACAGCGAG
>NC_062524.1:7183474-7210974 GCF_022655615.1 Tachysurus fulvidraco | reverse complement strand
CATTTCTCCTCACATAACTCGGGTCTAGAAATGAATGCTGGCCCACACGGTCTCCCACATCACCCTACCGCTACATTCCCTCCACTGGCTTCCTCAAGCCACCCACGTTAGATTTTAAAACACAGATGCTTGCCTACGAAGCCAAAAATGGCACACTTCTACCTGAAGGCGTTTATCAAACCCTGATGTATGCCATATTCCGGTGGTGCAAACTGAACCTCATGATACAAGGAAGAGCATCAGGATACTGAGCCTGAGTCACCGGCTGTCCTCAAAGAAAGACAGGAAAACTGCTTCTTCACTAAAAAAATAATGAACTGAAGGATTGCGTTGTTGTTGTTTTAACTTGTACCAACTTTGATGAAATGTGTGTGGATCAGAACATTCAGCTGAGTCACAGTCAGGCAGCAGCTGGTTGCCTTTGGGCCATTTGTGATTCCAGCTGCCATACAAAATCTAAGCCTTTATCTGACCTGCTGTTTACAAGGGAAGGTTTGAAAGTTGCCATAGTAACAAACATTTCCATGTCATTCATATTTTTTTTAACTATCTGCTATCGAATTGCTTGTTTGCTAAATCATAATTTAAGCTTAATTGATTAATTTCCAGGGGAAGCACAGTAGCTTAGTGGTTAGCACGTTCCCCTCACACCTCCAGGGTCGGGGTTCGATTCCCACCTCCGCCTTGTGTGTGTGGAGTTTGCATGTTCTCCCCGTGCCTCGGGGGTTTCCTCCGGGTACTCCGGTTTCCTCCCCCGGTCCAAACACATGCATGGTAGGTTGATTGGTATCTTTGGAAAATTGTCCGTAGTGTGTGTGTGAATGAGAGTGTGTGTGCCCTCCGATGGGTTGGCACTCCGTGCAGGGTGTATCCTGCCTTGATGCCCGATGACGCCTGAGATAGGCACAGGCTCCCTGTGACCCTAGAAGTTCAGATAAGTGGTAGAAAATGAATGAATGATTAATTTCCAATCTAATTTCACACAGTAGGACAAAAAAAAACATCCTCACAAAAGTATTCATCCCATCAGGATGGTATTACTTTCTCTCCCCTGTAGATCTCAGCAACACTACAGAATCGTAGGCGTATTTGAGGTTATATATTTTGAAGGGTGCAGTTTTTTCCCCACAGTGTGTTCCACTGCCATGTGAAGCAGCATGAGCAGCAGATTTGGATTCATGTGTCTCAGACTTGATGCTGCCATGTCAGTAGCTGTCATATAATTCTGGAGAGTTTGTTGGTGGATGGGAATTGTCAGGTGAGCAAATTAGGGAGAAAAATGAGAGGAGAAAAAGGTTTTTATTTATTACCCAGAAATGCAGTGAGAGAAGGAAGTACCTGGAATATGGAGCCATATAAGATAATACTGTATGATAAATAACTGTTTTAAAATGTTACCACAGTTACCACAGTTTTTATTAAAAAAAGATAAAAAAATGTAAAACTATAATCACATTATTATTATTATTATTATTATTATTATTATTATTATTATTATTATTATTATTATTATTTCTAATTTAAATAGTCTGCAAAATTTAAAAAAAAATAAATGTTATATAAAATAGTTAACTGTAGTCTAATAGGAAATACTACAGTATATGAGTCAGACTTTATTCAAAAGATATTTTCGCTTGCTAAGATTTTTATTTTTTTATTTATTTTTTGCTTTGTGTGAAAATCAAACTTATAATGTCAAGGTGTTAACAAATATTATTGGTTAAAAAAATGATTTGAACTCAGGCGCAATGAAATCCATCAGAGTGTTTCCATCCCCAGGACCTGCTCCAGCGTCCCACCCTGACAGCTCACAAACAACAACCGTGTGTCTTCTCATATCTAGAAACCTTGCGTATATCTTAACCCTTGTTCATTTATACACAGCAGGCGTCTGTGAACACGAGTGAAAGAGAGGGAATGAGATTCAGTCTAGTGGTGATACAGATACAGAGTTTTTCTCCCTAACTTCCATTCTGACATATTGCCCCAATGCTTAAATAATTGAACAACTCTCAGATTCTAGCCTGCTTCTGTAACCACTCTAAAAAGCTGAGTTCTTCCAACAGACAGATAAAGATAGATAGATAGATAGATAGATAGATAGAGAGAGAGAGAGAGAGAGAGAGAGAGAGAGAGAGAGAGAGAGAGAGAGAGAGAGGGAGAGAGATGCTTCATGTACTATATAGTGATGCCTTCATAAAACTTTTATCAATCTGTCCAGCTACAGATGTCTTTTTTTTGCCTGCTCTACCCTTTGTCTCCTGATGATCAGAGAGCG
This sequence comes from Tachysurus fulvidraco, assembly GCF_022655615.1. Classification (NCBI taxonomy): domain Eukaryota; kingdom Metazoa; phylum Chordata; class Actinopteri; order Siluriformes; family Bagridae; genus Tachysurus; species Tachysurus fulvidraco. The sequence goes on along the minus strand of NC_062524.1, from coordinate 7,208,696 downwards.
GAAGAGAGGTGAGATTTCCTCTGTGCTAATTAAAAAAAAAGAATGAAAAAAAAAACTATTAGCACAGGAAAACATGCATAATTCTTTTCCTTACTCCAAGCTGTGACACAAGCTCCCACATCTGTGTGAAATTTAATATAACCATATATTATAACTCAGTGATGTAAGACCCCATTAACCTTCTCTACATTAAAGAGCACATATACAGAGCTGTCTCAGAGATAACTACCGAAATCTCGTGAAGAGTGAAGCGTAGTGGATTGGGATGGTATTTAAAAAAATTATTCACTGATAATCAGGTAACACATACAGAAACTTCGGTAGAAACATTATAGCTTGATGGTTTTTTTTTGTAGTGATAATTCTATACTCATATACAGGGGCCAAAACAAATAAAAAAGTCAAACAGCTCTATATCTGTCACCTGTCACATAACCGTCAGGTCTGAATTCAATGACAGCAGTTTTTTAAAATACAAATAGTTAAATATTGAATGAAAGTCCACAGTTAAATTAAAATAATGTTTTATGATTTTACCAGTACTGTGTTCAGGAAATTTACTTTTTCAATTGAGACTGACATTCTCATTCATTCATTCATTCATTCATTCATTCATTCATTCATTTTCTACCGCTTATCTGAACTATTCTCGGGTCACGGGGAGCCTGTGCCTATCTCAGGCATCATTGGGCATCAAGGCAGGATATTCTCAATCAGTATAAATAAATAAATTATTTTATTTTAAAGTAAATAAATAAAGTTAGAAAGATTTGTGTGTGTGTGTGTGGGGGGGGGTGGTGGTGGTGGTGGCACTTTAACATTATTTATTTATTTTTTAACTGAGTGTCAATTTTCAAATGAAACATTCCCCACTACTGTGGCGTGTGACACGACAGGACACCATAGAAAATTGCCAGTGATTTCTTTTCTAAAAAATGATTTTAATCACGAAACTTTTGACATTTTTATCACTTTATAGTTAAAGTTGAAGAAACAAGTTCAAATTCAAATTTTAGTCATCTCACACACACAAACATACTCTACACTGCAGTGAAATGCTTTTTTTTTTACTATCGCTGATATAAAAATAGAATTTCCATATGATCATAATTTACTTGGATACAGGTAGAAAAGGGAAAAAAGATATAAAAATATATAAGGTGACATCAACAGTATATTTGGAATAAAGTGGATAAGTGAAGGTGTATATGCAGTATAAAACTTCCTTAGCCTGCTGCTGCTGCAGTTTGTGTTATCACCTTCTGTACATTACAACAGTTATAAACAACAGATAGCAAGAACTCTCTCTCTCTCTCTCTCTCTCTCTCTCTCTCTCTCTCTCTCTCTCTCTCTCTCTCTCTCTCTCTCTCTCTCTTTCTCTCGCAGATTGTGAGGTGAAATTATTTTGCCAGCTGCCTGTAACATGAAAGTAGGATTTACATGAACATAATTTTCTTTTATACAGGTAGAAGGGTGGAAGGGAGAAGACAAAAAACTAATAAAGTACTAAACAGTAAAAAGAACTAATAAAGTTATAAACAATCATTTCTCTCTCTCTCTCTCTCTCTCTCTCTCTCTCTCTCTCTCTCTCTCTCTCTCTCTCTCTCTCTCTCTCTCTCTCTGTCTGTCTCGTGACATAAAAAACTGAGAGAGCAAATTTTTTGTCTTTCTTCACCAAGTTAGAAAACTTAAGACTCCTTTCAAAAATATTGTTTTTCACTAGATAGACATATTTTTTTTTCATTATATGACAGTTACACTGACAGACATTTTAACCTGCTTATCACATTCTTTCTTTCTTTCTTTCTTTCTTTCTTTCTTTCTTTCTTTCTTTCTTTCTTTCTTTCTTTCTTTCTTTCTTAACCAAAGACATCAGAGGGAGCACCTCCGAAGGAACAGGTAAGACTGTCAGGATGAGTAATGAGGAAGAACAGAGTGACTGCTTATTTTATTCCTTTGGTCTCCTGCCTTACAGCCAGTCCTGAAACCGTGGCAAATTTGGAAACAGAGACATGAGGGACTCACTGGCTGCATCCCAATGAGAAACCTGTCACATATGAAGGTGGATGGATCGGTGATGAGGCTGTACGTGTGTATATATGTGTCTGAGTGTGTGTGTGTGTGTGTGTGTGTGTGTGTGTGTGTGTGTGTGTGTGTGTGTGTGTGTGTGTGTGTGTGTGTGTGTGTGTTGAACCTAGGTGGGAATGGAAATTGAAACAGCAGTCCCTTATTTTTTTCCTGTCATTCAGTCTTTTACTGAAAGGATTGTTGCTGGACATTGTTTTTAGAGATAATCTCAGTTATTCTGGCTCCATGTGTCTCTTCCATTGTATTTTACACTGTTAAGCACCACTGGTTGTGATGCTAATGTTAACCCTACCTTCCTTCTTAAAAAGCATGTTTAATATTTCAACATTTTACACCTGAAAACAGGAGACACATACTTTAAAACCATGTCACTCACAATAACTCTTTTAAGCTTAGTGGACATTTTCAATTTCCTTCCTGCTAGCTCTAATCACATTGCCCAAGACTTTTGTACAGGAATCTGATTAGCCAAACCCACTGATGATTGATGGGCAACCAAAAAAAAAGCAACCATGCAACACTAAAATGGATGGTTCTGAATTACCAACTTAATCTCCTCTCCGAGAAGCTAATTAGGCCTCTGTTAGCAGCGCCAGTGTCACAGGTCTCATTGTTCTTGTCCCTGGGGTCTTGTTAGCATGTGACTAGAGTATCCTACTATAGTAGCCTAACTGTGAGTGATTGGAACCATGAGCCTCATACCTGGCCCTGTCAGATCGGTCACAATCTCTCCCCCATGGAGTTTTAACCAGACAGGGGACATGGGGAAAAATTTGAGTCAGGAAAAATGTCTTTTGTGTCATACAGGGGAACTGGTGTATTAAGACATACAGTGATGAGAAGTGTCTTAATTCTTGAGCTGTTGTAACCAAAATTACAAAATTTTGGTTGGTAGAGCAATTACTAAATGTTTTTTTTTTTTTTTTTTTTTACTTTTCTTGCTTTAAATATAAATGTGAATGCATAATACATTTGAAAAACCCTTGTACGGTATGCAGAATTGTATCAGTATGTAGTAAACCAGATGAACTGCACACACTCACTATTTGCATCAATGCACTTATCTAATAAGCCAATCATGTAACAGAAGAACAAATCAGAAATCATGTGGATACAGGTCAAGAATTTCACGTAATATTCACTTCAAACATCAGAATTAAGAAAAAGATTGATGTCTGTGTGACACACAACAGTCTGTAGACAATTGAATGAAAAAAACACTAAGTGAGCAACTGTTCTGTGGCTGGAAATGGTTTATTACTGAAAGAGATCAGGTCTAATCTGACAGGAGGAGCTCAAGTAACCGCTCTATACAACTGTCATGAGAACAACACACAACGCATGAAACCTGGAGCTGTATGGGCTACAACAGCGGAAAACCACAACCTTGTGGTCAGGAACACATTTCTACACTTTTTTCAGCTAATCTGACGCTTCCATGGAAACAGGCTTGCTCATGTCAGACTTTTAAAGACAGTGTAATTTATTGTTCATTATTTTAGATTATATTACAATACACCATCAATCCATCAATTTTCTGTACAACGTATCTTACACAGGGTAACAGGGAACCTGGAATCTATTCCCGTGTTAACAAGGCAGGTGACACCCAGGACAAGGTCCTAACACTTCACATGGGACACTACTTATACACACATACACATTGACTTTTTTAGAGATGCCAATCTGCCTATAAGACATGTATTTGGCCTTGGGGAGGAAACCGGAGTACCATGAGGAAACCCCTGCAGCACAGGGAGAACATCAAGCTCCACACAACCAGGGTGGAGACAGGAATCATTTAACCCCATTGAACACAGTCTACATCACGCAAATGCCCCACGCACCCGAACATTTATAACTTCATCTGCTTATGGAAAAACAGCCAAAGGAATACTTTGTCATATATGAGCCTAATAGCTTTTATCATCATCAATATGAAAGCCTGATCATCGTCTCTTGACTCTTTACTTCAGCTGAAATAATCACTGAATGATTCATTCAGATCTGTTCTGTTGGCTAAACTTCCTATTAGATAAAAAGATTACGGCACTGCCATCTCTACCGTGCTAACGAGTGAGCAGGTACGACAGCTGGCATTTATACATTTTACAAATTCAATCTCTAAGGCTTTCGTCCAGTTCGCGTTGGCTCACAACCAGCAACTTGATCAAATCATGATGTTCACTAAATGAGGAAAGCACTAGTTTGCTATTAAGTTTTAGACATCATTGGTCAGGTGACCTGTCTGTCTAATGACCTGTATTTTTTAAACTGATAAATGATCTTTGTAGGATGATACCCAAAGCATGTTTTTGGTTACAATAAGATTTTGTATTGTTTTAGGCTGCCATGGCATTTTGGAGAGCAGCAAATATGAATATATGTTTTAAAATGAATGGTGTTTGTAAACTGGAAAAAAAAATGTAATCACCATTTACTCCAGCTCTCCTTTGCATTCAGATCTGCTTACACACACACACACACACACACACACACACACACACACACACACACACACACACACACACACACACACACACACACTGGCTGATAATAATGTTCCATAACAATATAATTATATTAGGTTTAATATAAAGAGTATAGTGAACACAAAAGAGTGATCACTACATTTTTCTGGTTTTGTATTTCATGTGTTTTGACCAGCAGCCCTGTCACCTCACAACCTCCCTCGTCTGTGTCAGTTTCTTCCCACATCCCAATAGCATGGCAATAGTACAATTGAGCTATGTTAAATTGCTCCTAATGTGTGTGTGAATGAAGATCTACAATACCCTGGTGTCTCACGTTCAGTGTTCCCAGTTCCATCACAACCCCGAGACCAGGATAAAATACTCACTGTAGAGCGAGTAAGAGGCTGAGTTTATTTTTGGAAAGTCTTGTCAGGTTGAAGCTTTTGCCCAGTTCAATCTGAGGTGTTTTTGCTACCTGTGATGTGCTGCTCACAGCATATGAACCTCGCAATTTTATAAAAATAGAATTTAGACCTCTAGCAAAATGTCTCACCAAGTAGAAGACATTCATTCTCTAATCTTTCTCGTCTACAGAATTCATGCATTAAATATTATCAAAATAAATATATGCATTTCTCTAAACATTAAGGCATTTGATATTTTATTTAGCTTTCAGACTAGAAACCTAGAATAAAATAGAGTTTTTAGGTTTTTATGTTCTGAAGCTACTTCTTTCTGATTCTGTTTACTCAGATGTGATGTTTGGTTGCAAAGTGTTTCATTCTGTCTGTTTTTTTTTTCAGGCCTCCTGGGACTTGAATATTTCATTATAAAGAATAATGAAAGTAGAAACTTTATTTGCTTCAAACAGAATAGAACAAGTATGGATGTAATTTTTATGCCGGCACTGTTTCTCAAAAATCACAAGCTTCGTTGAAAATAAGTCGATGTGAGTAAGAGACGTTTTAACTGCTGCATAAATTCTGTGGTTTAAAATGTCATTTTTTCGAACAGCAATAACAATGACAAACGAAAAGAACATGCGTTCGTGCTTAAATGTTACAGAGTGATTAAAGATTTTATTTTTTAATTGCAAGGTGTGTGTATGTGTGTGGGACAGTTTAATGCCAGTTCAGTTGAAACAAGCACACTGCAGGGACTAATTCCAACAAAAATCTTGAATTCATATGACTGTAACCCCAAAACTACTAAAAAGGAAATGATGATGAAAAGGGACTGATTTTAAGAAATACTGTATATCAACACCTTCTAAATCAATCATATTTGATTATTTAGAACATTACAGAGGTGTAACTGGAAGGAGCAGAAAAATTCTAGATACAATCAATAAAAAACAACATGTAAGTAAGACTAATGTAAGTCAGGGAAAAAAAAAACATATTTCCATCTGCTTAAAGACTCTTAAAGTCTCTTCTCCAACTTGTAGGTGCTTCAGGATAAAAACCACAATCCTAGTGATATTATCAGAGGGAGACCTAAAGGTTAAACTAGACATCCGAATATCTCAGGATTATGTTGCATGATAAAATATTTGTACACTGCCATTAAGTATCCCTGTCATTTCCTTATTTACCAATGGAATACCAGTTACTTCTTAATACAATGGTTTTGGTATGGTTCAGAAGGTTATTATCTCAAATGTTATCTTAAACTGTGCTTAAAAAACCCCTACCCTATTCCATGTGCTCTTTAGATGGTTTCTAAAGAGGTTCTATTTAAAATGTACCCCCAGAGAGACCAGTCCACGCTGCTGCTGCTTCTGCTGCCAGAACGAACTCATTCCAGTGACACTTGCTGAAGTCCAGGTGCTGTGTTTTGTGAGCTTCTTTCAGGAAGGTCTAATTCCTTGCTCTGAAAAACAGTTTCCAAATAGCTAGTTGCTATGGCATCTAACGCATGATTTGATTGTTGAAGGAACTCAACTGTACTGCAATTATTAGATCTTTTTTCTCCATCACCAACATTCTTACATGCAATTCAGTGGGTCCTTCAACAGGATAATGACCCAATGAAACAAGATTAATGAGGAACACAATTATTGCTTTATGGTACAGTCTTGTGATTCGAATACTATTAAAAACCTGAGGAGTGAATGGAAATAAAACTAGAGGAAATAGAATAGAATAGGAATAGAAATATACATTACAGGAGAGTGAAATGCTTTTCTTGATATATCAAAGCTTCTTAGGAAATTGGGTTGAGGGTCATCCATAGTGCGCTGCCCCTGGCGAGGGGTGGGGAGGATGTTGGAGGCCCAATGGTGGCAGCTTGGTGGTGCTGGGGCTTGAACTCTGATATTCTGATCAATGACCCAGAATTGTCACCAAAAGTCACCACTACACCTCCCACTCCCCTCCGCATGCTTGCCCACTTTATTTGAATATGAAATGGAGGAGTTCCTGTACAACTATCAATGTTACTACCTGTACCTGTTTTTGCTCCTATATACATCATGATGTATGTATCTATTATTGGATTTACACCAGAAGAATATGAACCCTACCATGTTTGCAACATTAAAAACACAATAGAAAATAAAAACATAGTTAGAAATGTCAGCTTGACACAGCATGGTGTGAGATTTCTGGAACTGACAGTCCCTCAACCTCAGCTACATCACTCGAGTTCATAATTAGTCTCAGCTTGAGATGTGTTCCTCTCAAAGTTACTTGCTCACGTTGTCCCCGAGATTTTTTTTGCTACCGCTGGCTTGCTCGTTAGGGAAATAAAATATGCATCTGGATTTCTCTAAAGCTCCTTGGTGACAGTATCTGCATTAAATTCATAACATTTGAATTTTATTTCTTTCTGTATTTTGTTATTGTGTCAGACAGGGGTTTCAAAAGTCCAGGCCAAATGAGACCCATGAACAACGGCCACCCAACATATTGCAATTTTTCCTTTCAACTGTTCAAATGTTTCTTTAACCAGAAAAAAAGCCGTCTTTTTTCTCTGACTACATCTGCAAATGAATTTAGTGATGGAGACGTAGTTATGACTACAGACAAAAAGTACAAAGTACACTTAAAAGGCACAATTTCAAAAGAACTGGCAACAAGAATACTTTTTCACCAAAAACTACAGCAAATGCATGTGCCTTGTAAGCCAAGAAATTTGTAAAACAAGAAACTTATTGAGAGAGAGATTGAGCTTAATACCATAAGACATTATGAAAGAAATCAGGGGCAATGCAAAAAAACAAGAAACTAAGCCTGGAAGACCTTGTACGAATCATTAAATGAGTGTAATTCTTTTTAAAGTGGATTATCAACAAAGTATTAAAATGTATTTTATTCATGGTGCCTTATAATATATATTTTCATTTCAAACATGAGAAGAGTGGGGGCTGGTAGGCCAACATGCACTGGAATGGGGTGAAGTTTGTGGAGGAGTGCTAAACACGCTCAAGTGTATGAACCGAAACAATGTCTTCAGGTATCCCGTAGTTCCTGAAGATGTGGTCTATAGAATTTTAGGTTTTTCCACAGACGTTGGAAGGCCCTTCAGGGCCACAAGTTTACAGGCTTTGGAGAAGAGGTCTAGTGCTATTAAGATGGGTGTAGCCCTGGAAATCTGGGAGGTCTGTTGCAAAGTCTATGGCAATGTGAGTCCACGGGTAGCGGGGTATGTAAAGGGGTTCCAACAGACCACAGGGTAGCTAGTGGGACGCTCTGACTTGGGCACAGATGGCACACTCTTTGACATAGTCTTTGATGTCAGTATCAGTGAGGGCCACCAAAACACGTTTTGGACCAGCTTGGTGGTACGGCAAATCCCTGGATGACCTGAGCTGGGTGCTGTATGCACCCAGCAGATGACACTTTGTCGAATGTCTTGGGGGACGTACAGCTTGGTAGGTGGGCTATCCATCAGCATGGATACATCTCTCTCTCTCTCTCTCTCTCTCTCTCTCTCTCTCTCTCTCTCTCTCTCTCTCTCTCTTCTCTGTAGAGCTATACATGCCACTCCCGAGCTCACAGTGTTCTGAGTTCCTAGTATATCTGTCTCTTCTTACGGACCTACTTAGTTAATCCTGATGTTCTACTCCTGGTTGGAGTCTTGTCACCGGTGGTCACCCTGCTGTCTCATGGTATTGCTTTGGATGGGGCCACCTGGAGTCTGTCATACCTTCTTTGAACCATTGTTGTGTCAGTCTGCTGTATAGTCGTGTCTTTTTAATGACTTTGGCAGGAATAATTAGTGTTGATTCCATGGTGAACTCAGAGAACTCTGACCCATTAGCTCCTCTCGGAGCTCTTGGTTGCACAATTATAAGCTGTTGTATAAATTACATTATTTACATTTACATTATTTACTGTCCAGTGTCACCCAGATGAGGATGATGTTGCCTTCTGAGCCTGGTCCCTCTCAAGGTTTCTTCATTATATCATCTCAGGGAGTTTTTCCTTGCCACCGGTGCCTCCAGCTTATTCATTAGAGATAGATGATAGAGATAGAGTAACTTAATTTTAAACCTTAAATTAATTAATTTATTATATTTTTTTCCTGTTTTTATACTGCTATAAAGCTGCTCTGAGACAATGTGAATTGTTAAATATACAATACTATGTGGTAAATCTTCTTGAAACGTAGGGCTTCATCAATATAATCCTTCATGGCTTGAGTTTTGGGAGTTGAGAGGACCCTTCAATAAGGGGAAAATATGACTAAAAGCAACTCAACTGCAAGCAACTGTCTCATGGGTGATGAGGGGGCAGCTTAGTATCATGAGCTTTGTTGAAAGTCTCCCTCTGGTCTTCATATTCCTTGGGGATGTCCACAGACACTCTTTTGGGTTCTCAACAGTGGTGGAAGTCCCACTTTATGTAGTGTTGGCTTCATTGTGCTGGAAATCCCATATTTGGTATTCCCAAAATTATGGGATTGACTTGGGAAGAGGTGACAAACAGGACGAGCATCTCGACATGAAAAAGTCCAATTTGTAATGTGACTGGGGTGGTTTAATGAGTAATGTAGCCCTCCCCAATGGGTCTGATGATTCGGAGTGGTGTGGTGCATGGGTTGGAAGAGAGTTGGAGTTCTTCAACAAGCTGACAATAGATCAGGTTGATGGCAAAGCTCGAGCCAACGATTGCTGAAAGGGTGTGAACCCTTTTATGACCTTGCAACTGTACAGTTAATAGTAGGCTGTAAGGACAGAAGTTCAGGCTCACCCTAGCAGTTCTGGCTCCAGGTTTCTCAGGACAAATGGCACAAAGGTGACTGGCTTGACCACAGTAAAAACATAGATTTAGTCTTAGGTGTCACTGGCATTCCAAGGCTGTGAGCTGCTCATGGTAAGCGGCTAACACTTCTCCCTGATGTGTGGCGAGGGCTTGGAGTTAACTAACATTTGCTGGATTCCTGCATGGCAAACCCTCAGAGGTGGAAGGTGTGAAATCTATGTGTTGAGTTCATTCAAATTCACAATGCATTTAATCCAAAAACGTAGTGGAAAAAACCCCCAGAAATGCAGACAGCAAGGCTATGTTACAACAACTTATAGCGCTTAAAGGATCTGCTGTTAACTACTTGCTGTAAGATAACACAGCATGACATCTGAGGTCTTGTGGAGTCCATTTCTTGACGGATCATGGGAGCTAAACAATATTAATCAGGAGGTTTTAAAGTTGGGCTCATTGGGGTATGTATTTATTTTGTAAATTTTGCATTTTGCATAATGCATCCATTCTGGTGTCTAGCCTTCAGCTATTTTGATTTAAGTGCATTTTATACACATTAAAATGATAATAAAGTGTTTTATTAAATAAACAGAAAATGTCTAAGTGTAGCTGTAATAAGCTCTGCATTGCTGTGAGTGATGACAGCATGCTCAATAAGAGTGTAACCTTGTGGCTGCTGTGGGATGTTGTAAACCACATGCTGAACTGTGTGCTTCACCACAGACAAGACCTTTAACCTCCACTAACATTCTTAAAAAATGAAATAATTAAATTAAATACAGCTGTAAAGTGCCATATTTTGTTCCCACACACAGTGGCAAAAACTAATGCTGTTACAATTAATATTGATAAAATCAGCAGTTGAAGCACTAAATTTACTGTTCACACAGTTTACAGCTTACAAATTTAGATTCAGCTCAAAATGCTGCTCAAATTCACTGAACCGCTCTACACGCTTTTCATGAAAGTTTTCATAGAGGATTCATTAACTGTTCTGACAAATATATCTGAACTATTTAGAATGATCAGAATTTCCCTTGTAATACACAGGTTCAAAACTCATAAATGTCTCTATAACCGCACGTGTAGATCTGACATGAATCATGTTATTTTTTTGTGTGATAAATAATATGTAGCAAAAATGAATCACATAGAAAATCAGTCAAATAATCAAAGAATCACATGTGAAACAAACAAAAGAAAATCAAATGTGGTAATAAAAGAATTATGTGAATAAGCACGTGAACTTTAGTGATTTATGAAAAAGTGTCATGACAAATAACTTGTGCAAATACTGTATGTCAATCATGTAAGAAATCAGATGTAGAAACAGAAATTAATCATGTGAAAAAATTAAAGTGATGAATCACATGAAACTGAATGAGTCATGGAAACAATGATGTGAATATAAATGAATCATGTGAAAGTCTCACATCAGAACACATCATATTTAAAAATAAATAAAAATAACAACAGAACAATTAAATCATATGTAAAAACACTCAGATAAATAAATTAATCACATTAAAGAAAAAAATCATATATATATGGAGAATCCTGGAAATGAATCCTGTGACAATAAATGTATCATGTGCTGAATCATATATAAAAGAAAACGAATGATATGTACCATGTATCAAGCGTCAACCGGTTGTACAGAAATTATACAGAAAGACGTATCTGAAAAGACGTATCTGTCCATGTCCAAACCTTTCTTACCTATAATCTACATTCTGCAGCAGCCATTCAGTTTTAGACACTCTTTAAAAATAATCTCAGTCGTAGAGCCCTATTTCATATTTCGTCTATATTTTTTCAACAGCCCTTTCTGGCTTAATGTAGAGAGCCCCTACCTCAAGCTGCAGGTGCATGTCTGAATATTCATGTTGCAAGCTGGTGGATAAGAGGACACGGTGCAGAAGAAATCAGAAAATCAATGTATTCCTTTTCCCCTGACTTGCTATGGTTAACCTCTGTAGATTAATCCAGTGCATTTAGATCTGCCTGAGCTTGCATCATATTACACTGGGTCCGATCTCAGACAAGACCTTGCTAATACAACCCAAGTATGGAGTGATGAGTAATAAGAGAAAGAGCACAGCAGATATAAATAATACTTCGATTTAAAGAAAAGAAGAGAGAAAGCCGGTGGGTTTCTGTGTATTAGGCTGGGATCAATATTTACCTAGAGATATATGGAGAACGACAGTAAATCTGGGCCACTAAAGCTGTTCGTTATTTGCAGGTGAATTGTATTTGTGTTTTCGGTCGACGTCCTAACATCCATTTTCCAGAATAAATATCATCAGTCTGCTTGAAGAGAATCGATGACGTTCGGCAGCACAGTGGCCTGATTAATGATGAGGCTTTACAAAAGCATTGCTCTTATTGCATCATAGCTTGTGTGTGTGCGTGTATGTGTGTGTGTGTGTGTGTGTGTGTGTGTGTGTGTGTGTGTGTGTGTGTGTGTGTGTGTGTGTGTGTGTGTGTGTGTGTGTGTGTGTATGTGTGTGCGTGTGTGTGAGTGTGTTTGTGTGACAGAGACAGGTAGAAAGAATGAGGACAGTGTACGCTTCTGTGGAGTCACAACGAACAAGCGATTTATCAGTCTGTGCTTTATTTAACTCCGCTCGAGTTATTAGTGAAACAGAACAGACTATGAAATCGTACACTAAAGGGTGAACGGACGAATTTGAAACATGATCATGCTTTCAGAGTAATTAACTTTATTAAAGAGACATTCGTATCTCTTTCCAATTACATTCTATACACTTATGTACTTACATTCTAAACACTTACATGTTTATAAAGTATTCCTTTACATTAAAAACAACTTGATGCGAAGACTAGCCTAGCTTTAGCTTTTTTACAGAAATCTGCAATCAACAGTTTGTCCAGTGAATTTATTATATGAAATGTAATTTGCTGAAAGTGTAAATTGTAATGGCTTGAATGGTGATGTGGACAGTATTTGACTGTTTAAACAGAAATACTAAGTAAGGAATAAATAGGAATAAAGTAAATGTCATGCTGTTAACAAGAAATAATCACAGTGATGGCTGGTTCTCTTATACTACGTAATTTACCAACAATTACATTTTTATGTATTAAAGAAAAACACATAGTTTTTTATTCATTTATGGTTACATTTCATTTCAAATTGTGCCGCAAGAACTGTGTGTCAAAAAAAAAAGACTGAATCAAATGTTCTGAAGACTTTCCTGTGATGGAAAACCTACAAGTCATTACAACACTCCTTCCATGTCAAATAAACAAGCTATACGATACCTGTATTTTTTTATTCATTAATGATTTATGATTAATGATACTTGACTTTTTAATAAAAAAATTATTTAATTTTAAAAAGTATTATTTGTATTAGCTATGTATTATTCATTAATATTTATTTCTTTAAAACATGTACATGTACATGAACTACTGTCAGAGCTGCTGTTCTAGATTATTTATAATCACACTCCATATATTTCAAGTGAAAATGTACCATTCATTCAAAGCAACCAGTCTGAGGTGACAAACTCATCAACAAATAAGTCAAATACATTCATTCATTTTCTACAGTCAAATACAAATAAGCTATATTCCTTCTTGGTTCCTGTTTTTTTGAATTTCCAAGCAGGATCAATCTATATAACTTATATATAACGTATATAAGTATATATAGTATATATCTCAGAACAACATGGAACGGTGGTCAAAATGTGTATCTCTGAGCCACTTGCTTGCTGCACAAGTAATAAGGATATGACATCTTTATCTACTCATCAGGAAGCAAGGACATAAATGCATATATATAAAATTAGTCAAATTCTTAATATTTCTAGAAATACAATACGATAAATAACGATCGAACAACACTAACATCCTCATATCTAACAATATTAATATAGAATATTAATATTAATAAATATCTTCTAAACAATCAGAATTGAGAATTCAACAGTTCTGTAGTATAAAGCAAATGAAGAGATGGATTAAACAAGATGGTGAATTAAACGATAAACGCTGTTATTCTAGCTCTCACATAAAAGATTAACTGGTGGAGTGTACGCTTCAGTAGTTACTGAGATGGGGCAAGTCGTGGCCTAATGGTTAGAGAGTCTGACTCGTAATCCTAAGGTTGTGGGTTCGAGTCTCGGGCCGGCCACGACTGAGGTGCCGCCCCAACTGCTCCCCGGGCGCCGCATCATAAATGGCTGCCCACTGCTCCGGGTGTGTGTTCACAGTGTGTGTGTGTTCACTGCTGTGTGTGCACTTTGGATGGGTCAAATGCAGAGAACGAATTCTGAGTATGGGTCACCATACTTAGCCGTATGTCACGTCACTTACTAACAACGGGCACAAGGCTTAATTCGTACATTATTAGTTACTATATGTATAATAACTAAGAATTTATTTGATAGAATTAGCATTTTTTCTTGAGCAGTGTACTGTAAGTAGGTGTGGTTTATTAATACAGTTGAAATATGTTGCAGCATGATTCTTAAGCAAAAGTACTGAAAATCATTTTGAACACAGAACCAAAGGATATTTGAGCTGTACCTACACGTTTTTTTCAAATGATCTGAGTCAAATGGCATGCATCTGCTCATTTGAGCAGGTCTTTAATCATCGCTATTAGATAATAAGACTGCAGCATTCTTTGTGCATTTGCACTTTGCTAATTTTTTTCAGTCTAGCTCCAATAATAGATGCTTTAGCATCACTTTCAGACATATAAAGGTGAAAGGGAGTCACGGCTAAGCAGATTTAATTAAGCCGAAGCGAGGCAGCTACAGAAAAGAGAGAGTACCGGATGACCTTGACTGCAAGGTTACATGTTTATTGATTGCAAGCCCTCTCTGCCTGCTATCCTATTTGCAGGCCTGCAGTCTAGTTCGATAATATTGCACCTTTTCAGTTGACAGTATCTTTGCTACAGTAAAGTAGTCATGGGTGTAGCACAGTGTGAGAAGCACAGTGTGGCTCACTGTAGATTACAAGATTACAAGGTGAATTACAACCATATTGCCTTTCAGGTGATATGATTTCCTGTACTACAACACTGCCGCTATAGGTCTGGAATCGTTATAGATTGTAGTGCTCATACTCCACTGTAATATTATTGTGAGTTAATGAACCATGTTGTGCACACGCCATTAACTCTTTTCTCCACTTTGAAGGCATGATTAAGACAGTACTCGGACATTTTATTTTGTCTGGTTTTATTCGCGTTTGTTGATATTATGTCACACAGTGTTGTTGCTAGAGGTGTATATGTTTTGTCTGGAAGAGTCCTGTTTTTCAGCTTCTAAGGCTTCATCGGGCAGTTTTTGATTTGTATGTCTGATGTGTTCAATTTTTCAGCGTGCTGCTTCACTTTGGAGGCAACACATTATTTATGATATCAAAACCCAGGTGCTTTTTAAAGAAACTGCAGGCACAGACAAAAAAAATGAAAAGAAAGGACAAACGTGTATTGTGAAGAATATCCAAGCCTGCCGTGCGTGAAATCTATTTTCTGGAGCTGTGACCTCAGTAATGCATTTTGATAATGGAACAAATGGTAATAATTGCTACAACTGGACTGCTGGAACCTTCTGGAAATCATTTGGAGGAGTGATATTAGAGCATCCCAAAGTTATTTGAGTCAGGTTATGTACAGGCTTAAGTTGATTTTCTAGGGGCATCATTCAGGTTATGCAAATCATCTGCATGTAGTTCTGAATGCAAAAATTTTCCACTAATTTATAATAGTGTCTGGACCAAGCTCTTGCCTATAATCACACACAAAAAGGGATAGAAAATATAGACTGAAGATACGTTTAAAGAAGTTTTATTTATTTATTTATTTATTTTTTAAATATGTCACTGATCTTTTCTTTGTGAATATAAATTAAAGTTAAAAGTTCTAAAGTTGAAGGTATTTAAAACTTTTTAAGGACATGTTATTGTGTCCTCGCTTGAGCTGAAATTGCACGAGAATAAAATATTCCTTCCTCATATCATCTCAGGGAGTTTTGCCTTGCCACCGTCACCTCCGGGTTGCTCATTAGGGATAGATGTTAGAGATATATAGTTTTTTAAATATAAAATTTAGATTTTTAAATACATTTTAAACTTTAAACATATGCATTCATTTATTTATTTTTATTATTTTTTCCTCTTCTTCTTATTTATTTTCTCGTCTCTTTCAATACTTCTGTAAAGCTGCTACTGTATGTGAATTGTCAGTATAATGTGCCCTACAACTGCAACTCTCATGCAAATGTCTTAATTAGAAAATTTATATAATTGTAGTTGTATAATAATTGTAGCTGTATCTGAGCTCTGAATACTGATCTAATCAATTTTGGTATTAAACTCACAGACATCTCTGAACATCTCTGAACCTGAAAGATGATCAGTAGTTGTACATTTTCCTGTCCTGGCTCCGGCAGCTAAGCTCAGGTCCACAGGGAGCATTATGGGAGATTTGTTCTGCAGGAGACCTCTCCTTGTTGGAGAATGCCAAGCTTTGAAGCAGGATTATGCCTTGCTGATTGTGACTCATGCCCTCATTTAGTAGCTGCTTTTGGAAAGAAAAGAAACACATGACAAGCCTAGGTAGAGTGGAGGTAAAGCCTCATAGGTCCAATTCATCGTTGCATCTCACTGTCATCATCCACAAAGCAAAAAAGAGACATTGTGATTCATGTGTGCAAATACCTACAAATGGAACGCCTATATTAGTATAAATAGAGCACTGTTGGTGAATATATTCAGCTCTGACAGGTATTTTTGTTGGATGTTGGCAGTTGTGAGAATTGGTTTTTTTTTTTAAGTGCTATGATCTATTCATTTGACAAAATGTATTTCACAATTGCACAAAAAAATGGCAGTAGAGCTCCTGATTGCAGGCATACAGACATTCCTAAAATACCAGCAAATTATTATTTTTATTATTATTTTTTTATTGGAAACAACATTTTGTATAGTACCATTTTAAACATCAAATTGAATAGCATTTCTTATATGATCAATGTATTTAACTCACACATTCAGGCCTCATAAATTACTACATATTTGTTTCTCCTCTCACACACACACACACACACACACACGCGCGCACACACACACACACACACACACACACACACACACACACACACACACACACACACACACACACACACACACACACACACACACACACACACACAATGTAGGCTTTATAACTACTGCATACAGAATTCCACCTGATGTTATATGTTTATTTATACTTTTTTCTCTACTTTTTACACCATCATTGACGGATTGTTGAATCCGATTGGTCTGAAGAAGTGCAGATTAATTTTGTATACAGCAATTTTGACAGTATCTACAAATAAACCATCTAATTCTAATATATTATTGTTTCTATAGTAACAGCTGATTCAGTATTGTTTAGACTTGTATAGCAGATGCTCCACATCTGACTGATAATAAACAGATAAACGATGTGTCGCTATTTAATGACGTTTATGTTTATATATAGATAAGGAACTTCCTGTGTCAGTTTGTTATACAGTAGCAGTGAGTTAGTTTTCCAAATTGGGAGAGTCTTCTGAATGGAGGACTTTGAGAAATAATAAAAAAAAAAGGCTAGTGAGGGACTGTCTGTTTATAACTGTTACAACTTTCCACATTAGTCATGAACTATAAAAAGTGAAAAAGCATGATGGGTTCATTGTTATTAAATTTTAAAATTTACTTGGTAAAACTTAGTGGTATTTCAGGTTTTTTCACTTTGCGATGTTGTTATAATAGGATAATCAACTTCAGCTTCAGAACAGGAACTCGTCATTTGATTTTCCTAAATGTATGCTACATCATGTTTAATATCAGATTTCCTCCTGTATCTTCACAGGACCTTTTTTTTTTTTTGCTGCTGGTTTTACTATCTCAGCAAAATCCTACACACAGGGAGTATATATACATTTGTTTATATATGAATACAGACATACAGACAGACAGACAGACAGATAGACAGATAGATAGATAGATAGATAGATAGATAGATAGATAGATAGATAGATAGATAGATAGATAGATAGATAGATAGATAGATAGATAGATAGAATATTGTAGTGGTGTTAAAGGAATAGTCTAATATAAACTTGTATCATTCAGTGTAAGTGGATGTCAAACTTTCTTGCCCTATGAATCTACACTCCTAGAAAACCTCCATCTCATATTAATAAGCAATCTCTTCCAAAGCTTTGTAGAATAATATACATATATACATTCATAATCAGTTTGTTTTGTGACATTTAACGTTTACAGACAATTGAAGCAGGCAGATATTCATCATGAGCTTCATTTAATACACTGTATCAATATATTTACATCGGATACTTAAATATTTGTATATTTAACATTACAAATGAGGCAATTTGCATTAATCAGTTTTCAAGAAGAATGAATTTACAGTCAATACTTTTTAATTAGTTTTATTGTAATGACACACACAATGGTTAAGCTTTCACGCAACAGATTATCAAGTCTATTATTCTTATTTAATTCAGATTTATACCACAAAACTGTTTCGTTCTACAGTAAGTGCTAACACTTACAGGACGTGTTGAACAGACACTCTAAGTAATCTAAAGCTAATTAATGGAAAAATTTATTTAAAAAATATCCCCAGTTGTTGATATGATAATGTTTGAGACAAGACGTTTGTGTTAGTATTTCTGTTTTTCACAGATTTTTCTACATTTTGGAATAATCTCCCACTTTATATTCTCATACATCCATCAGCGGAGATGTTTAATTAATTCCTTCATTCATTCATTTTCTACCGCTTATCCGAACTTCTCGGGTCACGGGGAGCCTGTACCTATCTCAGGCGTCATCGGGCATCGAGGCAGGATACACCCTGGATGGAGCGCCAACCCATCACAGGGCACACACACACTCTCATTCACTCACACACTCACACACTACGAACAATTTTCCAGAGATGCCAATCAACCTACCATGCGTGTCTTTGGAACGGGGGAGGAAACCAGAGTACACGGAGGAAACCCCCGAGGCACGGGGAGAACATGCAAACTCCACACACACAAGGCGGAGGCGGGAGATATTTAATTCTTAGCTGAAAATATGACATGATATTAATCGCACCTTGTATATGCAGATTTTGTTGGAGTTTCTGATGTTGTGCTGATGATCCTTCTTAACCCTTAACTTTTTCACAATTAAATGGTAAACTGCTGAGGTGGGAGAGAAATAAAACACTTCAGGACATGCTGTTATCAGAAAATAATCAACATAATATACACATTTAACATGTGACACAATTCTAGTGATTACTTTCCATTGCAGAAGGTAATATTGTGTTTTTTTTGTTTATGTAACAATAACACCTTATGATTATTTTTAATATTGTAACATTTTCTAAGTCTATTAATGCATACGTTCACAAGACAGTTAATCAATCCAGCTTCTTTACTTCAAAAAATAAACTTTACCTTTACTTTACTAAACCTAAACTATTCTATTATTATTCTATATTTAATTTTACACTACACTATTACTATATTATTCAATTTTTTGCTTCTGTCTAGAAAGCAATGCTTAAAATTTACAAATAAACTCACTATTAAACAAGAATATTTAAATATTAAAAAAAAAAGTAAAATGTGTCTAGAAACAGGTTTGACTTTGGTTAATTGTTAATGGTCAAATAAGAAACAGTAGATCATTTTGAATATGAATTTTTTGGTTTATATTTTACAAAAAAATATAGTTTCTGAGAAAAGTTTCTTTTTTGAGTTGCCCAGAGATGAATGTTGATTGTTTCTTTCAAATTTAAATATAACACACACATGCAATTAATCAATCAATCTGTCATTCATTCATTCATTCATTCATTCATTCAATCAATCAATTAATAAGGCAAAAAATATGAGAATAATTACTTATATTTATTGATTATAATTTCCATTTCCAACTCCAGATAACTTCATTTAAAATGATAATCCATAAGTCTGTAGAGTCTATATTTGAGATCCATCTTTTTTTTTTTTTTTTTCCTGGAACAGAATTTTGACACTTTCCCAACGTGTGTGGGTTTTTTTTAATTTAATTTAATTTAATTTAATTTAATTTAATTTAATTTAATTTAATTTAATTTAATTTAATTTAATTTAATTTTTATTTTATTTTATTTTATTTTATTTTATTTTTACATCTGTACTTCTCACTCTGTTCTGACTCAGAAAGAGAAAAATTTTTTTTACTGTCAATTTCAGCCAAAATGATTCAACATTTGTGTGTGTGTGTGTGTGTGTGTGTGTGTGTGTGTGTGTGTGTGTGTGTGTGTGTGTGTGTGTGTGTGTTGGGGATGATGAGCCTTGTCTGGTTTGATCTCGAAATCATATACGACTTATGAGGTATGAAAACCTGATACAAAATATCAAAAACCTCGCAGTGTAAGATGGCAGTGTTTTTTTTTTTTTTAAATAATTTGAATTACAGATGGAAATACTGTCAAAATTATCAAAAAAATTAATCTCCACTGCTCCTGACCAATCAGATTACAAAATTAATCAGAGCTGTTGTATAAAGTAGAAAAAAAAGATATTAAAAAATGAAAAAAATATAGTGAGTGTCAAGAACTTATTGTGTGTGTGTGTGTGTGTGTGTGTGTGTGTGTGTGTGTGTGTGTGTGTGTGTGTGTGTGTCTGTGTGTGTGTACATGATGAGTTTAAGTGGAGGTTGGTGTTAGAGATGAGGAAGTTCCAGTCTACGCCTCATAGCTCTCAGTAATGAGCCTAATTAGGATTCCGTTAATTTGCCATTTGTACCTCCAGCCACGATCTAGCGCCTTCGTCTGCATCCTCAATGATATTTTCTCTCCTACACAGGCTGACTGGAATACCAACCAAGTGGGCGGAGCGAAGATAGTTCAAAGGGGAGACAGGAGCACAGACAAGAGAACTGAATGAGGGCAAAGGAAAGGGAGAAGAAACAGGGCAAAAAAATACATGAAATAAAGAAGAGATCGTTCAGTCAGAAGGAGAGCGAGTGACATAGTGTAAGAAATACGGTGTACTGAGAGAGATGTGTAAGATCCGTCAACGCTGAGGCTTAGATTTAAGAACACAAAGCAATAATATTTGACCGTACCTTTGGTGTTGAACATGAATCAGTGGTCAGTATGTGTTGTCAGTATGTGTTGTTTGAATTTCACACATTGCTAACATTTGTGTAGATAAACACAATGGATGTACTGTGGATATATGTACTGTACTGTTCCAGATGGATTACAGAAGGTGCAAGATATTATAACAGAACAGTTTTAATACAATGAAAAGCATGTAGCAAGCAACAAAATAATGTATATTTTAATCTGTTCAATTGTGTCACACATTAGCCAAGCTTGCTAGCAAGCGGTAGCCAATTTACTGGCAGATTTTTATTTCAATTAATTTTATTTTACAGACACATTATGAGAAGTTGTACCTTTTTTGTATGAAACAGTTTTAGCCAGATAGTCACTTTAAGAAAAGAAAAACATGAAGCATGTAGCATGTTAAATTTAAATGTTTATTTAGTCAATGAATACAGTGACTCTGTTATTCTACTGTCTGGATTGAGGTTGGAAGTTCATTCCGCCACTGAAGAACAGTCATTTGGAAAGTTATGAAAAAGGACCTCATGCATCAGTAAGTAGCGTTACCACGTGTCAGTCTTTACCTGATCACAGGTTGTGGAAGAAAATAAGCAATAAGCAAGCTTATGGTTTAAAGATGGACAAACTCAGACATGCTTAACGGAGAGCTCTCGAGTGGATAACACATATTTGTGCTGTTAATAATGGAAATAAAAACAGGAACTAGCTTGTTTTGTTGATGTTCTATACTATAAAATGGTGCTATAAATTGTAAGTCTGTAAAACATACAAATATGCTTAGTAAATACATTTAGATACTGTTGACAAATTGCTGTGGCATACACAGAATAAAATACTTTTTTTTTGTGTGCTTTTTTGTCAGAAAATAATCAATACTACCCGAGATCATTATCATCGTCGTTGTCATCATGGAATGAATGCTTGCTTGAAGTTAACTACCTAAACCATATGTTTAGTTAGATGAACTAAAACCTCTCTAGCGGTTGGCTTTAGTAGGTAGCAGATTTTCCTAAAAAGATAGCAAATGTTAGAAAGTACAGTACTTAACAAGAACACTGAATGCACAAGGCTCGCTAATGTTACACTTACTAATATTGTGTAAATAATTAACCAGGTTCACCAGCAAGCTAGCAAACATTCAACTATCAAATAGTGTCTGCTAGCCAGGCTTGCTAGTGTGTGTTAGCCATCTTGCTGCCAGATTTGTTGCCAGCTTATTATTAATTTAATTTAGTTTAGTTTGATTGAATTTAGCTTTATATAATTTTATTTTTGGTCATAGACACATTATGCTTAGGGTGCAATTCTTTATTGTGTGAAACACACTTTTACCCAGACAGTCGGTTTAAGAATTGAAAAACCAAGCGACTGTGACTGCACTTTGTTAAATGTCAGCGCTCAGATAGGCCGTCAGCGATAAGCTGCTAAATATAAAGCTACATTGTTCAGCCACGGCAAAGCGTTGTTATTCTGATTGGACGATTGGATTTTGCCCAGGAGGGACATTGATGTCCTGCTGTCCATCACAGAAGGAGTAAAACAGCACACACAGGGCATTTAAAGGCACTGCAATGGCCTGTGAGTGTCACAGCTAAGCTGAAAATGTCATCAGGAGAAAGGCAGATGAATCTTTTAGCTGGTTGTATTGTCCAAGAAACCAATAGTTCTAGAAGAAGTGGCTAGGAACATCACGATTTGTGTGTGTGCCAGAATGTTCCATTAATAAAGAACAATATGTCATATTTATTAGCCAACATTCAGTGCCGTTGAAGTTTGTCCCACTTATCGCTTACGTTATAGCCGCTATACAAACCTCGCTTTTTTTCTCTCAGCTGAAAAAAAATACAGCTTGTCATTTTACCAAGAAACCTTTAAATCCTCTGTTCCTAATAAAGTGGACAGAGACTCCATATACATGGTCACGTTCAATTAAGTTTCCTTAATGGATTAACATACAATAATTAATGTCATCCTAACATCTAAAATACTGAAAACTGTTACATTATGAAATGTATTAAAGAGGCTACAATAAAGATATTATTAAAAATTAAAATATTTAAAAGAAAATTATTATTCACTTATTCACGTGTTCGTTTTAAAGCTTAACCAAAGGAACTAAGAGAAAAATATATTTGCTATAGGGGAATGAAAACCCGGTGAAAGGTTCTGAGAGCTGAAGAGCTGAAGGGGTTAATTGTGTGTGTGTGTGTGTGTGTGTGTGTGTGTGTGTGTGTGTGTGTGTGTGTGTGCGTGAAAATGGTGATGAAGTGGCCACACAGTATGAGATGCCCTCCTGACCTCTTTTACCCCCAACATGATTGACGCGCCCTCCTTGCTGCCCCCCCAGAGTCTGTTGTGTTAGTGCAGGTGTGTGTGAATTCAGTGTGTATGCGAATTCAGTGTGTGTGTGTGAATGTGATGTGTGTTCAGATCCCTGTGGGACGCCGTGTACTCTGTCACAACCTTTCAGACCTAATCTCTTTATCTGCAGCGTTGTGGGGAGGCGAGCAATGTCCTTACAAAAACATTACTGCCAGAGATGTGGCACAGGGACGAGTGGGTGGAAGTGGGACTCTCTCCTGCTGAGTGAGACTGTGTGAGACTGTGTGAGGTATGTGTGTGTGTGTGTGTGTGTGTGTGTGTGTGTGTGTGTGTGTGTGTGTGTGTGTGTGTGTGTGTGTATGCAAGAACTGTATAGAGCATAATAAATGAACAAATGGTCCAGAGGCAAGTAAACTCCTTCTCTCTTTGTCAGTTTTTCCAGACAGCATAACTCTTACATCTGTTTTGTGTTCTTTGTGTGTGTGTGTGTGTGTGTGTGTGTGTGTGTGTGTGTGTGTGTGTGTGTGTGTGTGTGTGTGTGTGTGTGTGTGCACGTCTGGGTTGTTTGACCATAGTTTAGTTAGTTGCTGGTAATACAGTGAAAACATAAACCTGGCTGATCCTCAAGGTCCCCACTGACAAAAATAATAATAATAATAAAATATAAAAAAGGACAAATGAAATCATCTCTATTTAGTGACTGTGGTTTGGATTAGACGAGGTTTGGGACATCACACAAATATAGAGTTATGAGTGTGTGTGTGTGTGTGTGTGTGTGTGTGTGTGTGTGGCAGTAGTGTTCACTGTTATATGAGTAGCGGCACTAATCTCTCCTCACTGTATATACCTTTCCCAGCACCTTCATAGCTCTTGGCAAAAACCCATTAGTGCCAACATGAACACACACACACACACACACACACACACACACACACACACACACACACACACACACACACACACACACACACACACACACACATAAAAGCAATAGAATGAGCCCTTTTTTATAGCACTTTTCCTGCCCCAGTCCAATATAACTATACTTTACATATTAATGAAATATAAAGTTTGCATGACTTAATGAATCCATTTAACATAATCATGACATCCAATTTGGGGGGGGGTTGCATGGTGGCTTAGTGGTTAGCATGTTCGCCTCACACCGCCAGGGTAGGGGTTCGAATTCCCGCCTCCGCCTTATGTGTGCAGAAATTGCATGTTCTCCCCGTGCCTCGGGGGTTCCCTCCGGGTACTCCGGTTCCCTCCCCAGGTCCAAAGACATGCATGGTAGGTTGATTGGCATCTCTGGAAAATTGTCTGTAATGTGTGAGTGTGTGAGTGAATGAGAGTGTGTGTGTGCCCTGCGATGGGTTGGCACTCCGTCCAGGGTGTATCCTGCCTCGATGCCCGATGACGCCTGAGAGCACAGGCTCCACGTGACCCGAGAAGTTCAGATAAAAGGAATGAATGAATGAATGAATGAATGACATCCATTTCCTTTAGTCATCTATTACTATCAATGTCCATTTTAATTCAATTTGACTATTCAGTCAACCCTTTTACCTGAACACACCTACACCTGTGTTTAACAAGTAGTTGCTGTCATCATCTAATTTTCCTGAAGATCACAAGAAGAAGAAAAGTTTTTCCTTTTTCTTTCCTTTCAAACATTTTGATCCATTCAGAAAGTACAAATTTCAGCTGAAAACTTTTGAAAGTCCACCTGAAATCGTACCTTTTATAAAGTGTTCTTACTGTAGCTGTTTCTTCCAAACGATTCTTCTGTGGTCGTATATTTGAGCCAATCGAATGCTTTCTGTGCCCTCAGACTAAAGTCTTCATCAAATGTACATTTATCTCACTCTTACTAAATGCTACAGGGCTTTTCACGCTTCCCTTAACCATGGATGATGGTCATTCTAAAACCCACTTTTAACCGCAGGAAGAGAACTTTTCACACTTGTGATTTAGAA